>NC_054383.1:92806812-92943584 GCF_017654675.1 Xenopus laevis
TAATCCTTCAGGCAAGTCTGCATCTTTGAC
The DNA here is from genome assembly GCF_017654675.1 of Xenopus laevis. NCBI lineage: Eukaryota > Metazoa > Chordata > Amphibia > Anura > Pipidae > Xenopus > Xenopus laevis. Next base: position 92,806,843 of record NC_054383.1, read on the forward strand.
TTTCTAATCTCTCCTCTCAATTTGCGGCAGATGACACTTGTAGATCACTGCAGATATCAGGGTGCCGCCAAGGATCCAGAAAACCTTCAGCTTGATGGCACCTTCTGTTAGTGACGCCCTTGGTGAGGCCACTTTATTGTGATCATGTTTTCACATCATTGGCATGTGATGATATGAGGTATAAGTGACAGGCTCTTCTCTTGATCAGTCAGTGCAGCAAAGGAGAAAAAAAAAAAAAAAAAAAACATCGGCCGCCCCACTCTCATCAGTCCATCTCTATCTATAACAGGACTAAGTTTATTAAGCCGACTGTTTTGGAAGTGTTTATGCTCACTTAAACAGGTATACTCTTTTTTAAAATATTCGTGCTGAACAGAAGAGATTATTGTAGCTTTTGACTGTGAGATCTCTTCTTGATAGTTGACTTTCTCTGGGAAACATTTCCACCTTCTACATTGTACTTTGCTTGGCTCTTTCTGGAAACTTAGCTACAGGATAAGTCTGGCAATAGTCTTACACAGTGACACCCAGTTAGAAAATCTCTCAAAAGATAATGTGAATGGAGGAAAGTGTCAGAAGCTTTGGTGTTGAAGCTTGCAACTGTAGTTTATTCAGATCAGCCTCAAGGCTCTATAAGTGGGCGTTTTCTGCTGAATTGCCTAACTCGCTCTCTGTCTGTGTGGTAGAGGAGGAAGGGCCCTGAGACCATATAGAATTCTGCAAGATGAACAGTTTGTGTGGTCTTGAGGCATTAGTCTGCAGGATTTTGTTCTGTGGGCACATAAATACCACTGATCAGGGTGGGTACTTGCCTAATTCTATTCACTCGGTTGGCAACATACAGGAAAAACCTTCTGGAGGTGTTGCAGATATATCTAATACAGTTTTGCTATCTGTAAAGAATCGCAACAGCATCTAAATCTATATCTATTTCATCTCTGACGAGCTCATACAACCTACTGCTAGAACAGCGCCATAGTTCTAGAACGTGGATTGTGTGGGCTGGTTTTTGGGCTTAACTTAGACTCCCCATACAAATCCACGAACACTCATTGCAAACATCAAATTGTTTTCAAGTAGCTAGCAGCACCTAATCGCTGTGTGGATGCCATCTGCAAATACATACAGTTCTTTTCTACTTGCTTGCTGAACAGGAGGAATAGACACATAACACCTGGTATCTCTAAGTGTTCGCAAAGCTGCAAGGATTCCTGATCTTCCTTGAAGCTCATGTAGTTTTTCTGTGGGAGTATGCGTCCCATCGCATTTCTTAGATGACAGTTCACAGTACTAAGGCCTTACTTTTATAGTTACAGGTGCTACAAAACCCGAGAGGATCGTAAAGGCTGTTCACTGTAGACAAGATTCCTCTTCTAGTGAAAGGTTTTTCTTCTGAAGATACCTGAAATACAAAAGAGTCTCTTCTAGGTCCCAGCTCAGTCCCAAACTTTTCTGAAAGGGGCAGGGTGTCTGTACCCAGGCAAGGTCCTTGAGGTCTTTGGCTCTGCATCAGGCAGGAAAGGCGTTTCATGACCTGTGTGCTATTTGGATGCAAATTTTATGAAGTCTCAGATTAGACCTCTGCCAGCATCTGTTTTTGTCTGTTTAAATGTCAATCGCTATCTCAGGGGTGCTAGCAGATGCAAGTCCATCGTCTACATAGAAGTGTCTCAACACAAAGTGTTTGGCATCTTGTCCAAATTGTTCTGCACTTGGTCAAGCTGAATTTACGCATGCAGTATATAGCAAACAGCAGGAGTAGGACTGTTTCCAAGACATGGACCCTCATTCTGTATCAAACTACTTCTTTGTCTATGTCATGGTCCTTGTACCAACAGAAAACGTAAAATAATCTCTGTGGTCTTCTCTCACCAAGAAACAGTAAAACATCTGTTGCACATGCTGCTGTAAGGCAATAGGTTTTCTTTCCTAAAAGCGTATGAGAACCCCTAACAATGTGTTGTTTACGGTCACGGGCCACTTAACATACATTGTTTAAAGAGACACCTTCACACTCTGCACTGGAGTCCAAATAGCAACTCTTATTTGATCAGGTTGTGTGGATGGTAAACCGCCAAACTATCGTCAGATAACCAGTGTTCTTTACCTTGTTTCCAGGTGGCTTGCAAATCTCAGCATGGTCATTGTCCAGCATCTTCTTAATGAATTCTGTGAAGTCTCTTTTCATTCCTGGCTTACCATGCAGATTCTGGAAGAGAGGCGAGACGTATCATGGCTTGCTCTCTGTTGGAAGCAATTTACATCTGGGTGTACGAAAAGGCAATGGGAACGACCAGGCTGTGGCTGTCATCTGATGGGTGTCTTTGTCCATGATTTGAAGAAATGCTTGATCTTCTTTGATAGCGAGCTTGCTTGTCATCATCTTTTGATTTTGAAACACTGTTGGTCCCAGCTTATCAGTCTCTGGATTGAAGCTGATTCTTCTTGGTTGCACAAGAAGAGTCACTGAATGTGTTAGGTTATCAAACTTTCTTTGACTATGAAGCCTGTTCTGACATGGGTTCAATGAGGTGGTACGCCCATTCGGTAACACAGAAGTTCTTTAAAAAGTAGCTGAAACGCTATTAGTCTGGTGTGTTAGATCCGCAGCAAACTTCTCCTACTATTACCCATCCTAATTCAAGTCTCTGTGCATCAAGGGGCATTAAATGGACCATTGATTTTCTCAGCACCTTGTGTGCTTGTAAAATGTCTCTTCCTAAAGTAAAAGTATGGAGGCTTCAGGATCAATAGCTGGTATGAAGTTATGCGCAATTGAACGGAGATGGAATGGTTAATAAGCTACTTCTGGAGAAGGGATTCTCTTGTCATCTTGGTAACATGTTCAGTAAAACTAGAAAAAAAAAAAAAGCATTCTATTAATGCGGGTAAAGGGAGCTGTGATTTCTGTCAAAGGATTCAACAATAAAGTTTGTGCTCTTCTGCTGCAGTTCTGTAACGCCTGCACAAGTCTTTAAAGTGTATGGAGCTACAGTAGTTTTAATGTTTGAAGATGTTGAAAAAGTCTGACTTTGCAAGAGATCGGTGTGCTTGCTTCATGCGAGAACTGCGTACATTTTCACTACTCCTCTCTATGTCTCAAGGGGAAAACAGTCACTAAACATATTTTAGAGCATGATCGAAAGCTCTTACCTGCGCCACAGATTTCAGTGCCACTTAGACCTTACTGGAGGAGATGAGCTTCACTAGGCTTCCCTGCCGGATCTGTCTCTGCTTGTACAGTCTATGCTGGTGGCGCCAGGTAGTCAGGGTGTAAGGCTGCAATGTGTTTCTCACTGCACATTCTGAGCACTTTCACTGATATTTTACAGTCTCTGGTCTATGTGTTGGTGGATTTCACAGCACTTGAAGGGCAGATGCCGTTCTGTCGAGAAATACATTCTTTCACCAATAGGTTTGCCTCTGAATCCTTTGACTTTTTTAAAGGATGGGGCTTTCGGTGATTGGACATTGTCATCAGGGCTCTCTATACTGCCCTCCTGTCTGCAGGTTTGAGAGTGTGAGGTTCTCGTAGGGATGAATGTATTGTTGTGGACACAGAGGTCTTACCGTGGTATCTGGAAGGTTTCAGGGTTTAGGCGGTTGATCACTGTGCTGTAAAAGGCAAAAGCTGGGGTCGTTCTTTCATCTGTGCTTTGCCTGCCTGCCAAACTGGAAAAACACAAGAAAGGGGGAAAAATCTTCTTCTGTTTCTGTTTATACTTAGTTCCAACAGATCCCACTTAGTTGCATGTGGTATGGTAAGTTTTGCCACTAATGGATTAAGACCAATAGCCATTGTCCAATATTAGACCTCTCAATATCCTTCTTTCTTTAGCACACTCTATCTCCAGGAAAGGTCTCCGCAATTGCTCTAGTTTTTGGTATCTTTGTTGGTCAGCTTGGGAAGGCCTCTAACCTTTTGTAATGTTTGCTGAATTACTTCAGGTGAGCCATATTTTTTCTCCTAGTCTCTGCGCAAGCCATATCAGTCCTGTTAAGGGTTAAACAAATGCACCCTGCGATAACTTTTTTGCATGTCGGCCGACTCAGTACCTAGCCATTTATCAATCAGGGTCAAGCCATCTCTGAGGCTGAAAGGATTCAAATCTCTGGTTTGGCATTCAGGAAAGGAGGACTTCCAAGCCAGTAAAAATTTCAGGGGATCATCAAACTTGATGAACTTGAGTAAACGGCTTCTTGCCGTAGCAAGATATTTAGTGATATCTTGTATGCATTTGTTGCTCAGGTGCACAATCTTAGCTGGCAATGGGAATCCTGAATCTGTCTCTAGGGTATGCTGATGGATATTCTCTAGCTGGTTTGATGTCACTGGCAGCTGTAGCGCTGCTTTGGTGTAGCTTGTAATTTTTTTTTTTGTTTTTACTGCTGCTGGCTTAGTTGCGCATGCTTTCTAACTGGCTTAGGCTTATACTTTCTGCTGGCTCAGTTTTAATCGATCGTTTCAGTAGTGGCATACCAGTAAACCACTGAACAATACTCGCTTGCACGTTATGCAGAGAAAGAGGTTTTCTGGCACTTCTGGACCTTCATGGTACCCTCACTCTCTGATGAATATGTTCTAGTAGGGCCGGCGGTTCAGCTTCTGCGCGCGCGGAATTCTCTCTGACATGCAGAATTTTGCAGCTCTGCTGTCTGCTTCTGCATTTCTCGTTCTCCTTTCTGCTTTTTCTCGTTCATGCTAGCCTGCTTTTCTGGCGATTGTTCTTTTCACACTAGCTTCTTTTTCTGCAAAGGCTAGCTGTAACACGTGCGGCTCTGCCTTCGCCTCCGTGCTTTGAGAGCTAGGGAACTTGCTGAAGACTTCTTGCTAGACCTAGATGATTTTGACACATGTGACGAATAATCATCTGCTGGGCGCTAGCATTCTCCTGCCATGCTGTTCATGGGGCCCATCCTCAGGCAATATACTTCTTCCGCTGATCTCGACTCTGTTTGGAATGCAGTCCACTTCTGTTGGCAGTCTGCTGCAACCGTCTTTTTGAAAAGTCACCCACGCGGGATTTGAACTCAAGACCCCACGGGCAGAAACCGGCGCTTTAACCATTACACCACAGGAAACTAGACCTTCTGTGGTTGGTTCTGGATGACTGTAATAACCCTTTGTCCCCTTGTGCCTCTGCATTGACCGGCAGGGCTGGAAGTCAATCTTCTGTCTAATAAAGTCAATACCAACCTGAGGCCCCTTCCTGAAAGAGCCTGCTTGAATAGCTCAGTTGGTAGAGTGCGCGGCTATGGTTGATAACCTGGTCCAAAAGGTTGTGGGTTCAATTCCCACCTCTGCCAAAAACGCAGCTCCAGTCTGCTGTGAATAAAACATCTCACGAGAGTGATGGAAGGGCAAGTGCCAGTAGTCCATCATTTGGCTGCCCTTTTTTCCAACTGGGGCTGTCCTTCTAAGCTACGCCGCTATGTACTTCTACTTCAGGCCAGGGCTTCCCCATCTAGCACCTTGCCCTTTGCATCAACTTGGGTATTTTTTCCCCATACAGAACTCTTTTTGGGGTTTGCCTAGCATCAGCCTGAAGTTGACCTTGGCAAATTGCTTAATGAGGACAGTGTTCTGTGCCAAGCTTAAAAAAAACAAGCATTTGAGAAGCTGACTAGTGAGTGCAGCTTTGGTGCGATTCTGCCGAAAAGAGAGTAGAGTACGCTCTTGATTGCAGATTGCAGATCTGCATAGAATAAAGGGTTCTGTACAGGCATAAAGAAACCTGAAAAGACACCCACGCGGGATTTGAACTCAAGACCCCACGGGCAGAAACCGGCGCTTTAACCATTACACCACAGGAAACTAGACCTTTTGTGGTTGGTTCTGGATGACTGTAATAACCCTTTGTCCCCTTGTGCCTCTGCATTGACCGGCAGGGCTGGAAGTCAATCTTCTGCCTAATAAAGTCAATACCAACCTGAGGCCCCTTCCTGAAAGAGCCTGCTTGAATAGCTCAGTTGGTAGAGCGCACAGCTATGGTTGATAACCTGGTCCAAAAGGTTGTGGGTTCAATTCCCACCTCTGCCAAAAACGCAGCTCCAGTCTGCTGTGAATAAACCATCTCACGAGAGTGATGGAAGGGCAAGTGCCAGTAGTCCATCATTTGGCTGCCCTTTTTTCCAACTGGGGCTGTCCTTCTAAGCTACGCCACTATGTACTTCTACTTCAGGCCAGGGCTTCCCCATCTAGCACCTTGCCCTTTGTGTACTGTTTCCACACTATACTGTGCCTTTGCGTAATATAGGTTAACCAGCCAGCTTAACACACTCCACATAAGACTCAGCAAAGAATACTCAGAATGCTCTGTGAGTTGAATAAACTTGAATGCTTTATCCTTATATGGGTTCTTATTTATTTTTGTAAAACTGTAAAACATAATAACATTGCATCACAACCTGTACAGCATATACACACATGTAAACACATACAGGAAACATATCATCTTACTTACAGACGGTTATGTAACCAGGGGCCTGTGTAAAAGTGAAAGATCCTAAGGAGGTCTGTCCCTCTGCTTGTGAGCAGTCTGTGTGTGCTCAAAATGGATACTCCTCTACTTCCTGTGAACTTAGTGGGAAGGCTTAACCTTGAATGACAAGTCTAATTAACATGTGGGCAGCTATCCTAAAATGGTCCACTAGGTGGCAGCACATAACAGCTAAACCAATACTAATGCATACAACCTAACATTACAAAGCCATCAGATAAGGTATAAACAGCACACTCCCTGCCTGGCATATTTCAATATGTCACTATATAACTTACTGCTATGCAGAATACAATTCAAGTATTATCAGAAACAAGAACAACAATGTCTGAAACTGGCCTCATATACGTTTTGGCAGTCCCTTGTTTGACAATCTTTACTTCTACTTTCCTGACTCTTCCATCTCTACTTGGCAGAGTGTTGATGATGAGTCCCACAGGCCATTCATTCCTGTTTTCTTGACTGTCTTTCACTAACACAACATCACCCACTTGGATGTTTGGGCGATTTTGGGTCCACTTTCTGCGACTTTGTAAGTTGGACAAGTACTCTCTTTTCCATCTTTTCCAGAAAGTGTCAGCCAGATTTTGAACTTGCTTCCATTGTTTTACATGAAGTCCTGCGGTTTCAAAATTACCAGAAGGGGCTGACAAAGAGTTCACTTTCTGAGTCAGGAGCATTGCTGGAGTAAGAACCATAGGGTTATCGGGGTCTGAAGAGACTGGTACCAGAGGTCTAGCGTTCATAATGGCCATAACTTCTGCCATAAAGGTACTCAAAGTCTCATGGGTCAGACGCGTACACTTATCTTGGAGTAACATCGCATCCAAAATACGCCTGGCTACACCTATCAGTCTTTCCCAGGCACCTCCCATGTGAGATGAATGTGGAGGGTTGAAAACCCATGTGCATCCTCTGTTTTGGAGATAGTCTTGTACTCCTGAATCAGCTATGCAAATGTCTAATTCTTTACAAGCTCCTACAAAGTTTGTTCCCCTGTCAGAGCGGAGCAACTTTGCTGGGCCACGAATTGAGAAGAATCTTCTTAAGGAATTGATGAAGCTGGAAGCTGACATAGTTTCGATCAGTTCAATGTGTACAGCTCTTGTTGACAGACATGTAAAGAGAACCGCCCAGCGTTTATTGTCAGCACTACCTCCTCTTGTGCGGCGGGTCACCACTGACCATGGACCAAAAACATCAATGCCTACACTAGTAAATGGTGGTTCAGGAGTCACTCTGTCTTCAGGCAAGTCTGCCATCTTTTGACTTTCTAATCTCCCTCTCAATTTGCGGCAGATGACACACTTGTAGATCACTGCAGATATCAGGCGCTTGCCGCCAAGGATCCAGAAACCTTCAGCTCTGATTGCACCTTCTGTTATGTGACGCCCTTGGTGAGCCACTTTATTGTGATCATGTTTCACAATCAATTTGGCAATGTGATGATCATGAGGTATAAGGACAGGCTGCTTCTCTTGATCAGTCAGTGCAGGAAAGGACAATCGGCCGCCCACTCTCATCAGTCCATCTCTATCTATAACAGGACTAAGTTTATTAAGCCGACTTTGTTTTGGAAGTGCTTTATGCTCACTTAAACAGGTATACTCTTTTTTAAAATATTCGTGCTGAACAGAAGAGATTATTGTAGCTTTTGACTGTGAGATCTCTTCTGAGTTGACTTTCTCTGGGAAACATTTCCAACCTCTACATTGTACTTTGCTTGGCTCTTTCTGGAAACTCTTAGCTACATGGATAAGTCTGGCAATAGTCTTACACAGTGACACCCAGTTAGAAAATCTCTCAAAGATATGTGAATGGAGGAAAGTGTCAGAAGCTTTGGTGTTGAAGCTTGCAACTGTAGGTTTAATTTCAGGATCAGCCTCAGGCTCTATAAGTGGGTGTTTTTCTGCTGAATTGCCTAACTCCTCTCTGTCTGTGTGGTAGAGGAAGGAAGGGCCTGAGAACCATATAGAATTCTGCAGATGAACAGTTTGTGTGGGTCTTGAGGCATAGTCTGCAGGATTTTGTTCTGTGGGCACATAAATCCACTGATCAGGGTGGGTTACTTGCCTAATTCTATTCACTCGGTTGGCAACATACAGGAAAAACCTTCTGGAGGTGTTGCAGATATATCCTAATACAGTTTTGCTATCTGTAAAGAATCGCACAGCATCTAAATCTATATCTATTTCATCTCTGACAAGCTCATACAACTCTACTGCTAGAACAGCAGCACATAGTTCTAGACGTGGAATTGTGTGGGCTGGTTTTGGGCTTAACTTAGACTTCCCCATAACAAATCCAACCGAACACTCATTGCAAACATCAATTGTTTTCAAGTAGGCTACAGCACCTATCGCTGTGTTGGATGCATCTGCAAATACATACAGTTCTTTTCTACTTGCTGCTGACAGGGGAATAGACACATAACACCTGGGTATCTCTAAGTGTTCCAAAGCTTGCAAGGATTCCTTCCATTGAAGCCACTCATGTAGTTTTTCTTGTGGGAGTAATGCGTCCCAATCGCATTTCTTAGATGACAGTTCACGTACTAAGGCCTTACCTTTTATAGTTACAGGTGCTACAAACCCGAGAGGATCGTAAAGGCTGTTCACTGTAGACAAGATTCCTCTTCTAGTGAAAGGTTTTTCTTCTGAAGATACCTGAAAAACAAAAGAGTCTCTTTCTAGGTCCCAGCTCAGTCCCAAACTTTTCTGAAGGGGCAGGGTGTCTGTACCCAGGCAAAGGTCCTTGAGGTCTTTGGCTCTGTCATCAGCAGGAAAGGCGTTCATGACCTGTGTGCTATTTGATGCAATTTTATGAAGTCTCAGATTAGACTCTGCCAGCATCTGTTTTGTCTTGTTTAGAATGTCAATCGCTATCTCAGGGGTGCTAGCAGATGCAAGTCCATCGTCTACATAGAAGTGTCTCAACACAAAGTGTTTGGCATCTTGTCCAAATTGTTCTGCACTTGTCAGAGCTGCTTTACGCATGCAGTATATAGCAACAGCAGGAGAGGGACTGTTTCCAAAGACATGGACCCTCATTCTGTATTCAACTACTTCTTTGTCTATGTCATGGTCCTTGTACCACAGAAAACGTAAATAATCTCGGTGGTCTTCTCTCACCAAGAAACAGTAAAACATCTGTTGCACATCTGCTGTAAAGGCAATAGGTTCTTTCCTAAAGCGTATGAGAACCCCTAACAATGTGTTGTTTAGGTCAGGGCCACTTAACAGTACATTGTTTAAAGAGACACCTTCACACTCTGCACTGGAGTCAAATACAACTCTTATTTGATCAGGTTTGTGTGGATGGTAAACGCCAAACATCGGCAGATACCAGTGTTCTTTACCTTGTTCCAGTGGTCTTGCAATCTCAGCATGGTCATTGTCCAGCATCTTCTTAATGAATTCTGTGAAGTCTCTTTTCATTCCTGGCTTACCATGCAGAGTTCTGCGAAGAGAGGCGAGACGTATCATGGCTTGCTCTCTGTTGGAAGGCAATTTACATCTGGGTGTACGAAAAGGCAATGGAGCGACCCAGCTGTGGCTGTCATCTTGATGGGTGTCTTTGTCCATGATTTGAAGAAATGCTTGATCTTCTATGGATAGAGCTTGCTTGTCATCATCTTTTGATTTTTGAAACACTGTTGTCCCCAGCTTATCAGTCTCTGGATTGAAGCTGATGTCTTCTTGGTTGCACAAGGAAGAGTCACTGAAATGTGTTAGGTTATCAAAACTTTCTTTGACTATGAGCCTGTTCTGACATGGGTTCAATGAGGTGGTACGCCCATTCGGTAACACAGACGTTCTTAAAGTACTGACGCTATTAGTCTGGTGTGTAGATCCCAGGCAAACTTCTCCTACTATTACCCATCCTAATTCAAGTCTCTGTGCATAAGGGGCATTAAAGGGACCATTGATTTTCTCATGCACCTTGTGTGCTTGTAAAATGTCTCTTCCTAAGAGTAAAAGTATGGAGGCTTCAGGATCAATAGCTGGTATGAGGTTAGCAATTGAACGGAGATGGAGATGGTAATAAGCTACTTCTGGAGAAGGGATTTCTTCCTTGTCATCTGGTAACATGTCACATTCTATTAATGCGGGTAAAGGGAGCTGTGATTTTCTGTCAAAGGATTCAACAATAAAGTTTGTGGCTCTTCTGCCTGCAGTTTCTGTAACGCCTGCACAAGTCTTTAAAGTGTATGGAGCTACAGTAGTTTTAATGTTGAAGATGTTGAAAAAGTCTGACTTTGCAAGAGATCGGTTGCTTTGCTCATCGAGAACTGCGTACATTTTCACTACTCCCTCTCTATGTCCAGAGGGGAAAACAGTCACTAAACATATTTTAGAGCATGATCGAAAGCTCTTACCTGCGCCACAGATTTCAGTGCACTTAGACATTACTGGAGGAGATGAGCTGTCACTAGGCTCCCTGCCGTGATCTGTCTCTGCTTGTACAGTCTCTGCTGGTGGCGCAGGTGAGTCAGGGTGTAAGGCTGCAATGTGTTTCTCACTGCCACATTCTGAGCACTTCACTGATATTTTACAGTCTCTGGCTATGTGTTTGGTGGATTCACAGCACTTGAAGCAGATGCCGTTCTGTCTGAGAAAATACATTCTTTCACCAATAGGTTTGCCTCTGAATCCTTTGCACTTTTTTAAAGGATGGGGCTTTCGGTGAATTGGACATTGTCTATCAGGGCTCTCTATACTGCCCTCCTTGCTGCAGGTTTGAGAGTGTGAGGTTCTCGTAGGGATGAATGTATTGTGTGTGGACACAGAGGTCTTACCGTGGTATCTGGAAGGCCTTTCAGGTTTAGGCGGTTGATCACTGTTGCTGTAAAAGGCAAAGCTGGGGTCGTTCTTCATCTGTGCTTGCTGCTGCACAAACCTGGAAAACACAAAGAAAGGGGGAAAATCTTCTTCTGTTTCTGTTTTATACTTAGTTCCAACAGATGCCCACTTTAGTTGCATGTGGTATGGTAGTTTCTCCACTATGGGATTAAGACCAATAGCATTGTCCAAGTATGTTAGACCTCTCAGATATCCTTCTTCTTTAGCACACTCTATCTCCAGGAGAAGGTCTCCCAATTGCTCTAGTTTTTTGGTATCTTTGTTGGTCAGCTTGGGGAAGGCCTCTAACCTTTTTTGTAATGTTTGCTGAATTACTTCAGGTGAGCCATATTTTTTCTCTAGTCTCTGCCAAGCCATATCAAGTCCTGTTGAAGGGTTAAACAAATGCACCCTGCGCATACTTTTTGCATGTTCGGCCGACTCAGTACCTAGCCATTTTATCATCAGGTCAAGCATCTCTGAGGCTGAAAGGTTCAAATCTCTGGTTGCATTCAGGAAGGAGGACTTCCAAGCCCAGTAATTTTCAGGGGAGTCATCAAACTTGATGAAGCTTGAGTTAACGGCTTCTTTGCGTAGCAGATATTTAGTGATATCTTGTATGCATTGTTGCTCAGGTGCACAATCTTTAGGCTGAGGCAATGGGAATCTCTGAATTCTGTCTCTAGGGTATGCTGATGGATATTCTCTAGCTGGTTTGATGTCACTGGCACTGTAGCGCTGCTTTGGTGTACTTGTAACTGCTGCTGGCTTAGTTGCGCATGCTTCTACTGGCTTAGGCCTGTATACTTCTGCTGGCTCAGTTTTAATCGATCGTTCAGTAGTTGGCATACCAGTAACCCACTGAACATACTCGCTTGCACGTTCTGCAGAGGAAAGAGGTTTTTCTGGCACTTCTGGACCTTCATGGGTACCCTCACTCTCTGATGAATATGTTTCTAGGTAGGCCGCGGCTTCAGCTTCTGCTGCGGCGGCTTCTCTCTGACACTGCAGAATTTGCAGCTCTGCTTCTGCTTCTGCCATTTCTCGTTCTCTTTCTGCTTTTTCTCGTTTCATGCTAGCCTGCTTTTCTGCGATTGTTCTTTTCACACTAGCTTCTTTTTCTGCAAAGGCTAGCTGTACACGTGCGGCCTCTGCCTTCGCTCGTGCTTTGAGAGCTAGGGAACTTGCTGAAGACTTCTTGCTAGACCTAGATGATTTTGACACATGTGACGATAACTCATCTTGCTGGGCGCTAGCATTCTCCCTGCCATGCTGTCTCATGGGGGGCCCATCCTCAGGCATATACTTCTTCCCTGATCTCAGACTCATGTTTGGAATGCAGTCACTTCTGTTTGCAGGTCTGCTGCAACCGTCTTTTTACTGTACTGTTTCCACACTATACTGTGCCTTTGCGTAATATAGGTTAACCAGCCAGCTTAACACACTCCACATAAGACTCAGCAAAGAATACTCAGAATGCTCTGTGAGTTGAATAAACTTGAATGCTTTATCCTTATATGGGTTCTTATTTATTTTTGTAAAACTGTAAAACATAATAACATTGCATCACAACCTGTACAGCATATACACACATGTAAACACATACAGGAAACATATCATCTTACTTACAGACGGTTATGTAACCAGGGGCCTGTGTAAAAGTGAAAGATCCTAAGGAGGTCTGTCCCTCTGCTTGTGAGCAGTCTGTGTGTGCTCAAAATGGATACTCCTCTACTTCCTGTGAACTTAGTGGGAAGGCTTAACCTTGAATGACAAGTCTAATTAACATGTGGGCAGCTATCCTAAAATGGTCCACTAGGTGGCAGCACATAACAGCTAAACCAATACTAATGCATACAACCTAACATTACAAAGCCATCAGATAAGGTATAAACAGCACACTTTGCATCAACTTGGGTATTTTTTCCCCATACAGAACTCTTTTTGGGGTTTGCCTAGCATCAGCCTGAAGTTGACCTTGGCAAATTGCTTAATGAGGACAGTGTTCTGTGCCAAGCTTAAAAAAAACAAGCATTTGAGAAGCTGACTAGCGAGTGCAGCTTTGGTGCGATTCTGCCGAAAAGAGAGTAGAGTACGCTCTTGATTGCAGATTGCAGATCTGCATAGAATAAAGGGTTCTGTACAGGCATAAAGAAACCTGAAAAGTCACCCACGCGGGATTTGAACTCAAGACCCCACGGGCAGAAACCAGCGGTTTAACCATTACACCACAGGAAACTAGACCTTCTGTGGTTGGTTCTGGATGACTGTAATAACCCTTTGTCCCCTTGTGCCTCTGCATTGACCGGCAGGGCTGGAAGTCAATCTTCTGCCTAATAAAGTCAATACCAACCTGAGGCCCCATCCTGAAAGAGCCTGCTTGAATAGCTCAGTTGGTAGAGCGCGCGGCTATGGTTGATAACCTGGTCCAAAAGGTTGTGGGTTCAATTCCCACCTCTGCCAAAAACGCAGCTCCAGTCTGCTGTGAATAAATCATCTCACGAGAGTGATGGAAGGGCAAGTGCCAGTAGTCCATCATTTGGCTGCCCTTTTTTCCAACTGGGGCTGTCCTTCTAAGCTACGCCGCTATGTACTTCTACTTCAGGCCAGGGCTTCCCCATCTAGCACCTTGCCCTTTGCATCAACTTGGGTATTTTTTCCCCATACAGAACTCTTTTTGGGGTTTGCCTAGCATCAGCCTGAAGTTGACCTTGGCAAATTGCTTAATGAGGACAGTGTTCTGTGCCAAGCTTAAAAAAAACAGGCATTTGAGAAGCTGACTAGCGAGTGCAGCTTTGGTGCGATTCTGCTGAAAAGAGAGTAGAGTACGCTCTTGATTGCAGATTGCAGATCTGCATAAAATAAAGGGTTCTGTACAGGCATAAAGAAACCTGAAAAGTCACCCACGCGGGATTTGAACTCAAGACCCCACGGGCAGAAACCGGCGCTTTAACCATTACACCACAGGAAACTAGACCTTCTGTGGTTGGTTCTGGATGACTGTAATAACCCTTTGTCCCCTTGTGCCTCTGCATTGACCGGCAGGGCTGGAAGTCAATCTTCTGCCTAATAAAGTCAATACCAACCTGAGGCCCCATCCTGAAAGAGCCTGCTTGAATAGCTCAGTTGGTAGAGCGCGCGGCTATGGTTGATAACCTGGTCCAAAAGGTTGTGGGTTCAATTCCCACCTCTGCCAAAAACGCAGCTCCAGTCTGCTGTGAATAAACCATCTCACGAGAGTGATGGAAGGGCAAGTGCCAGTAGTCCATCATTTGGCTGCCCTTTTTTCCAACTGGGGCTGTCCTTCTAAGCTACGCCGCTATGTACTTCTACTTCAGGCCAGGGCTTCCCCATCTAGCACCTTGCCCTTTGCATCAACTTGGGTATTTTTTCCCCATACAGAACTCTTTTTGGGGTTTGCCTAGCATCAGCCTGAAGTTGACCTTGGCAAATTGCTTAATGAGGACAGTGTTCTGTGCCAAGCTTAAAAAAAACAAGCATTTGAGAAGCTGACTAGCGAGTGCAGCTTTGGTGCGATTCTGCCGAAAAGAGAGTAGAGTACGCTCTTGATTGCAGATCTGCATAGAATAAAGGGTTCTGCACAGGCATAAAGAAACCTGAAAAGTCACCCACGCGGGATTTGAACTCAAGACCCCACGGGCAGAAACCGGCGCTTTAACCATTACACCACAGGAAACTAGACCTTCTGTGGTTGGTTCTGGATGACTGTAATAACCCTTTGTCCCCTTGTGCCTCTGCATTGACCGGCAGGGCTGGAAGTCAATCTTCTGCCTAATAAAGTCAATACCAACCTGAGGCCCCTTCCTGAAAGAGCCTGCTTGAATAGCTCAGTTGGTAGAGCGCGCGGCTATGGTTGATAACCTGGTCCAAAAGGTTGTGGGTTCAATTCCCACCTCTGCCAAAAACGCAGCTCCAGTCTGCTGTGAATAAACCATCTCACGAGAGTGATGGAAGGGCAAGTGCCAGTAGTCCATCATTTGGCTGCCCTTTTTTCCAACTGGGGCTGTCCTTCTAAGCTACGCCGCTATGTACTTCTACTTCAGGCCAGGGCTTCCCCATCTAGCACCTTGCCCTTTGCATCAACTTGGGTATTTTTTCCCCATACAGAACTCTTTTTGGGGTTTGCCTAGCATCAGCCTGAAGTTGACCTTGGCAAATTGCTTAATGAGGACAGTGTTCTGTGCCAAGCTTAAAAAAAACAAGCATTTGAGAAGCTGACTAGCGAGTGCAGCTTTGGTGCGATTCTGCCGAAAAGAGAGTAGAGTACGCTCTTGATTGCAGATCTGCATAGAATAAAGGGTTCTGCACAGGCATAAAGAAACCTGAAAAGTCACCCACGCGGGATTTGAACTCAAGACCCCACGGGCAGAAACCGGCGCTTTAACCATTACACCACAGGAAACTAGACCTTCTGTGGTTGGTTCTGGATGACTGTAATAACCCTTTGTCCCCTTGTGCCTCTGCATTGACCGGCAGGGCTGGAAGTCAATCTTCTGCCTAATAAAGTCAATACCAACCTGAGGCCCATTCCTGAAAGAGCCTGCTTGAATAGCTCAGTTGGTAGAGCGCGCGGCTATGGTTGATAACCTGGTCCAAAAGGTTGTGGGTTCAATTCCCACCTCTGCCAAAAACGCAGCTCCAGTCTGCTGTGAATAAACCATCTCACGAGAGTGATGGAAGGGCAAGTGCCAGTAGTCCATCATTTGGCTGCCCTTTTTTCCAACTGGGGCTGTCCTTCTAAGCTACGCCGCTATGTACTTCTACTTCAGGCCAGGGCTTCCCCATCTAGCACCTTGCCCTTTGCATCAACTTGGGTATTTTTTCCCCATACAGAACTCTTTTTGGGGTTTGCCTAGCATCAGCCTGAAGTTGACCTTGGCAAATTGCTTAATGAGGACAGTGTTCTGTGCCAAGCTTAAAAAAACAAGCATTTGAGAAGCTGACTAGCGAGTGCAGCTTTGGTGCGATTCTGCCGAAAAGAGAGTAGAGTACGCTCTTGATTGCAGATCTGCATAGAATAAAGGGTTCTGTACAGGCATAAAGAAACCTGAAAAGTCACCCACGCGGGATTTGAACTCAAGACCCCACGGGCAGAAACCGGCGCTTTAACCATTACACCACAGGAAACTAGACCTTCTGTGGTTGGTTCTGGATGACTGTAATAACCCTTTGTCCCCTTGTGCCTCTGCATTGACCGGCAGGGCTGGAAGTCAATCTTCTGCCTAATAAAGTCAATACCAACCTGAGGCCCCTTCCTGAAAGAGCCTGCTTGAATAGCTCAGTTGGTAGAGCGCGCGGCTATGGTTGATAACCTGGTCCAAAAGGTTGTGGGTTCAATTCCCACCTCTGCCAAAAACGCAGCTCCAGTCTGCTGTGAATAAACCATCTCACGAGAGTGATGGAAGGGCAAGTGCCAGTAGTCCATCATTTGGCTGCCCTTTTTTCCAACTGGGGCTGTCCTTCTAAGCTACGCCGCTATGTACTTCTACTTCAGGCCAGGGCTTCCCCATCTAGCACCTTGCCCTTTGCATCAACTTGGGTATTTTTTCCCCATACAGAACTCTTTTTGGGGTTTGCCTAGCATCAGCCTGAAGTTGACCTTGGCAAATTGCTTAATGAGGACAGTGTTCTGTGCCAAGCTTAAAAAAAACAAGCATTTGAGAAGCTGACTAGCGAGTGCAGCTTTGGTGCGATTCTGCCGAAAAGAGAGTAGAGTACGCTCTTGATTGCAGATTGCAGATCTGCATAGAATAAAGGGTTCTGTACAGGCATAAAGAAACCTGAAAAGTCACCCACGCGGGATTTGAACTCAAGACCCCACGGGCAGAAACCGGCGCTTTAACCATTACACCACAGGAAACTAGACCTTCTGTGGTTGGTTCTGGATGACTGTAATAACCCTTTGTCCCCTTGTGCCTCTGCATTGACCGGCAGGGCTGGAAGTCAATCTTCTGCCTAATAAAGTCAATACCAACCTGAGGCCCCTTCCTGAAAGAGCCTGCTTGAATAGCTCAGTTGGTAGAGCGCGCGGCTATGGTTGATAACCTGGTCCAAAAGGTTGTGGGTTCAATTCCCACCTCTGCCAAAAACGCAGCTCCAGTCTGCTGTGAATAAACCATCTCACGAGAGTGATGGAAGGGCAAGTGCCAGTAGTCCATCATTTGGCTGCCCTTTTTTCCAACTGGGGCTGTCCTTCTAAGCTACGCCGCTATGTACTTCTACTTCAGGCCAGGGCTTCCCCATCTAGCACCTTGCCCTTTGCATCAACTTGGGTATTTTTTCCCCATACAGAACTCTTTTTGGGGTTTGCCTAGCATCAGCCTGAAGTTGACCTTGGCAAATTGCTTAATGAGGACAGTGTTCTGTGCCAAGCTTAAAAAAAACAAGCATTTGAGAAGCTGACTAGCGAGTGCAGCTTTGGTGCGATTCTGCCGAAAAGAGAGTAGAGTACGCTCTTGATTGCAGATCTGCATAGAATAAAGGGTTCTGTACAGGCATAAAGAAACCTGAAAAGTCACCCACGCGGGATTTGAACTCAAGACCCCACGGGCAGAAACCGGCGCTTTAACCATTACACCACAGGAAACTAGACCTTCTGTGGTTGGTTCTGGATGACTGTAATAACCCTTTGTCCCCTTGTGCCTCTGCATTGACCGGCAGGGCTGGAAGTCAATCTTCTGCCTAATAAAGTCAATACCAACCTGAGGCCCCTTCCTGAAAGAGCCTGCTTGAATAGCTCAGTTGGTAGAGCGCGCGGCTATGGTTGATAACCTGGTCCAAAAGGTTGTGGGTTCAATTCCCACCTCTGCCAAAAACGCAGCTCCAGTCTGCTGTGAATAAACCATCTCACGAGAGTGATGGAAGGGCAAGTGCCAGTAGTCCATCATTTGGCTGCCCTTTTTTCCAACTGGGGCTGTCCTTCTAAGCTACGCCGCTATGTACTTCTACTTCAGGCCAGGGCTTCCCCATCTAGCACCTTGCCCTTTGCATCAACTTGGGTATTTTTTCCCCATACAGAACTCTTTTTGGGGTTTGCCTAGCATCAGCCTGAAGTTGACCTTGGAAAATTGCTTAATGAGGACAGTGTTCTGTGCCAAGCTTAAAAAAACAAGCATTTGAGAAGCTGACTAGCGAGTGCAGCTTTGGTGCGATTCTGCCGAAAAGAGAGTAGAGTACGCTCTTGATTGATTGCAGATCTGCATAGAATAAAGGGTTCTGTACAGGCATAAAGAAACCTGAAAAGTCACCCACGCGGGATTTGAACTCAAGACCCCACGGGCAGAAACCGGCGCTTTAACCATTACACCACAGGAAACTAGACCTTCTGTGGTTGGTTCTGGATGACTGTAATAACCCTTTGTCCCCTTGTGCCTCTGCATTGACCGGCAGGGCTGGAAGTCAATCTTCTGCCTAATAAAGTCAATACCAACCTGAGGCCCCTTCCTGAAAGAGCCTGCTTGAATAGCTCAGTTGGTAGAGCGCGCGGCTATGGTTGATAACCTGGTCCAAAAGGTTGTGGGTTCAATTCCCACCTCTGCCAAAAACGCAGCTCCAGTCTGCTGTGAATAAACCATCTCACGAGAGTGATGGAAGGGCAAGTGCCAGTAGTCCATCATTTGGCTGCCCTTTTTTCCAACTGGGGCTGTCCTTCTAAGCTACGCCGCTATGTACTTCTACTTCAGGCCAGGGCTTCCCCATCTAGCACCTTGCCCTTTGCATCAACTTGGGTATTTTTTCCCCATACAGAACTCTTTTTGGGGTTTGCCTAGCATCAGCCTGAAGTTGACCTTGGCAAATTGCTTAATGAGGACAGTGTTCTGTGCCAAGCTTAAAAAAAACAAGCATTTGAGAAGCTGACTAGCGAGTGCAGCTTTGGTGCGATTCTGCCGAAAAGAGAGTAGAGTACGCTCTTGATTGCAGATCTGCATAGAATAAAGGGTTCTGTACAGGCATAAAGAAACCTGAAAAGTCACCCACGCGGGATTTGAACTCAAGACCCCACGGGCAGAAACCGGCGCTTTAACCATTACACCACAGGAAACTAGACCTTCTGTGGTTGGTTCTGGATGACTGTAATAACCCTTTGTCCCCTTGTGCCTCTGCATTGACCGGCAGGGCTGGAAGTCAATCTTCTGCCTAATAAAGTCAATACCAACCTGAGGCCCCTTCCTGAAAGAGCCTGCTTGAATAGCTCAGTTGGTAGAGCGCGCGGCTATGGTTGATAACCTGGTCCAAAAGGTTGTGGGTTCAATTCCCACCTCTGCCAAAAACGCAGCTCCAGTCTGCTGTGAATAAACCATCTCACGAGAGTGATGGAAGGGCAAGTGCCAGTAGTCCATCATTTGGCTGCCCTTTTTTCCAACTGGGGCTGTCCTTCTAAGCTACGCCGCTATGTACTTCTACTTCAGGCCAGGGCTTCCCCATCTAGCACCTTGCCCTTTGCATCAACTTGGGTATTTTTTCCCCATACAGAACTCTTTTTGGGGTTTGCCTAGCATCAGCCTGAAGTTGACCTTGGCAAATTGCTTAATGAGGACAGTGTTCTGTGCCAAGCTTAAAAAAAACAAGCATTTGAGAAGCTGACTAGCGAGTGCAGCTTTGGTGCGATTCTGCCGAAAAGAGAGTAGAGTACGCTCTTGATTGCAGATCTGCATAGAATAAAGGGTTCTGTACAGGCATAAAGAAACCTGAAAAGTCACCCACGCGGGATTTGAACTCAAGACCCCACGGGCAGAAACCGGCGCTTTAACCATTACACCACAGGAAACTAGACCTTCTGTGGTTGGTTCTGGATGACTGTAATAACCCTTTGTCCCCTTGTGCCTCTGCATTGACCGGCAGGGCTGGAAGTCAATCTTCTGCCTAATAAAGTCAATACCAACCTGAGGCCCCTTCCTGAAAGAGCCTGCTTGAATAGCTCAGTTGGTAGAGCGCGCGGCTATGGTTGATAACCTGGTCCAAAAGGTTGTGGGTTCAATTCCCACCTCTGCCAAAAACGCAGCTCCAGTCTGCTGTGAATAAACCATCTCACGAGAGTGATGGAAGGGCAAGTGCCAGTAGTCCATCATTTGGCTGCCCTTTTTTCCAACTGGGGCTGTCCTTCTAAGCTACGCCGCTATGTACTTCTACTTCAGGCCAGGGCTTCCCCATCTAGCACCTTGCCCTTTGCATCAACTTGGGTATTTTTTCCCCATACAGAACTCTTTTTGGGGTTTGCCTAGCATCAGCCTGAAGTTGACCTTGGCAAATTGCTTAATGAGGACAGTGTTCTGTGCCAAGCTTAAAAAAAACAAGCATTTGAGAAGCTGACTAGCGAGTGCAGCTTTGGTGCGATTCTGCCGAAAAGAGAGTAGAGTACGCTCTTGATTGCAGATCTGCATAGAATAAAGGGTTCTGTACAGGCATAAAGAAACCTGAAAAGTCACCCACGCGGGATTTGAACTCAAGACCCCACGGGCAGAAACCGGCGCTTTAACCATTACACCACAGGAAACTAGACCTTCTGTGGTTGGTTCTGGATGACTGTAATAACCCTTTGTCCCCTTGTGCCTCTGCATTGACCGGCAGGGCTGGAAGTCAATCTTCTGCCTAATAAAGTCAATACCAACCTGAGGCCCCTTCCTGAAAGAGCCTGCTTGAATAGCTCAGTTGGTAGAGCGCGCGGCTATGGTTGATAACCTGGTCCAAAAGGTTGTGGGTTCAATTCCCACCTCTGCCAAAAACGCAGCTCCAGTCTGCTGTGAATAAACCATCTCACGAGAGTGATGGAAGGGCAAGTGCCAGTAGTCCATCATTTGGCTGCCCTTTTTTCCAACTGGGGCTGTCCTTCTAAGCTACGCCGCTATGTACTTCTACTTCAGGCCAGGGCTTCCCCATCTAGCACCTTGCCCTTTGCATCAACTTGGGTATTTTTTCCCCATACAGAACTCTTTTTGGGGTTTGCCTAGCATCAGCCTGAAGTTGACCTTGGCAAATTGCTTAATGAGGACAGTGTTCTGTGCCAAGCTTAAAAAAACAAGCATTTGAGAAGCTGACTAGCGAGTGCAGCTTTGGTGCGATTCTGCCGAAAAGAGAGTAGAGTACGCTCTTGATTGCAGATTGCAGATCTGCATAGAATAAAGGGTTCTGTACAGGCATAAAGAAACCTGAAAAGTCACCCACGCGGGATTTGAACTCAAGACCCCACGGGCAGAAACCGGCGCTTTAACCATTACACCACAGGAAACTAGACCTTCTGTGGTTGGTTCTGGATGACTGTAATAACCCTTTGTCCCCTTGTGCCTCTGCATTGACCGGCAGGGCTGGAAGTCAATCTTCTGCCTAATAAAGTCAATACCAACCTGAGGCCCCTTCCTGAAAGAGCCTGCTTGAATAGCTCAGTTGGTAGAGCGCGCGGCTATGGTTGATAACCTGGTCCAAAAGGTTGTGGGTTCAATTCCCACCTCTGCCAAAAACGCAGCTCCAGTCTGCTGTGAATAAACCATCTCACGAGAGTGATGGAAGGGCAAGTGCCAGTAGTCCATCATTTGGCTGCCCTTTTTTCCAACTGGGGCTGTCCTTCTAAGCTACGCCGCTATGTACTTCTACTTCAGGCCAGGGCTTCCCCATCTAGCACCTTGCCCTTTGCATCAACTTGGGTATTTTTTCCCCATACAGAACTCTTTTTGGGGTTTGCCTAGCATCAGCCTGAAGTTGACCTTGGCAAATTGCTTAATGAGGACAGTGTTCTGTGCCAAGCTTAAAAAAAACAAGCATTTGAGAAGCTGACTAGCGAGTGCAGCTTTGGTGCGATTCTGCCGAAAAGAGAGTAGAGTACGCTCTTGATTGCAGATTGCAGATCTGCATAGAATAAAGGGTTCTGTACAGGCATAAAGAAACCTGAAAAGTCACCCACGCGGGATTTGAACTCAAGACCCCACGGGCAGAAACCGGCGCTTTAACCATTACACCACAGGAAACTAGACCTTCTGTGGTTGGTTCTGGATGACTGTAATAACCCTTTGTCCCCTTGTGCCTCTGCATTGACCGGCAGGGCTGGAAGTCAATCTTCTGCCTAATAAAGTCAATACCAACCTGAGGCCCCTTCCTGAAAGAGCCTGCTTGAATAGCTCAGTTGGTAGAGCGCGCGGCTATGGTTGATAACCTGGTCCAAAAGGTTGTGGGTTCAATTCCCACCTCTGCCAAAAACGCAGCTCCAGTCTGCTGTGAATAAACCATCTCACGAGAGTGATGGAAGGGCAAGTGCCAGTAGTCCATCATTTGGCTGCCCTTTTTTCCAACTGGGGCTGTCCTTCTAAGCTACGCCGCTATGTACTTCTACTTCAGGCCAGGGCTTCCCCATCTAGCACCTTGCCCTTTGCATCAACTTGGGTATTTTTTCCCCATACAGAACTCTTTTTGGGGTTTGCCTAGCATCAGCCTGAAGTTGACCTTGGCAAATTGCTTAATGAGGACAGTGTTCTGTGCCAAGCTTAAAAAAAACAAGCATTTGAGAAGCTGACTAGCGAGTGCAGCTTTGGTGCGATTCTGCCGAAAAGAGAGTAGAGTACGCTCTTGATTGCAGATTGCAGATCTGCATAGAATAAAGGGTTCTGTACAGGCATAAAGAAACCTGAAAAGTCACCCACGCGGGATTTGAACTCAAGACCCCACGGGCAGAAACCGGCGCTTTAACCATTACACCACAGGAAACTAGACCTTCTGTGGTTGGTTCTGGATGACTGTAATAACCCTTTGTCCCCTTGTGCCTCTGCATTGACCGGCAGGGCTGGAAGTCAATCTTCTGCCTAATAAAGTCAATACCAACCTGAGGCCCCTTCCTGAAAGAGCCTGCTTGAATAGCTCAGTTGGTAGAGCGCGCGGCTATGGTTGATAACCTGGTCCAAAAGGTTGTGGGTTCAATTCCCACCTCTGCCAAAAACGCAGCTCCAGTCTGCTGTGAATAAACCATCTCACGAGAGTGATGGAAGGGCAAGTGCCAGTAGTCCATCATTTGGCTGCCCTTTTTTCCAACTGGGGCTGTCCTTCTAAGCTACGCCGCTATGTACTTCTACTTCAGGCCAGGGCTTCCCCATCTAGCACCTTGCCCTTTGCATCAACTTGGGTATTTTTTCCCCATACAGAACTCTTTTTGGGGTTTGCCTAGCATCAGCCTGAAGTTGACCTTGGCAAATTGCTTAATGAGGACAGTGTTCTGTGCCAAGCTTAAAAAAAACAAGCATTTGAGAAGCTGACTAGCGAGTGCAGCTTTGGTGCGATTCTGCCGAAAAGAGAGTAGAGTACGCTCTTGATTGCAGATTGCAGATCTGCATAGAATAAAGGGTTCTGTACAGGCATAAAGAAACCTGAAAAGTCACCCACGCGGGATTTGAACTCAAGACCCCACGGGCAGAAACCGGCGCTTTAACCATTACACCACAGGAAACTAGACCTTCTGTGGTTGGTTCTGGATGACTGTAATAACCCTTTGTCCCCTTGTGCCTCTGCATTGACCGGCAGGGCTGGAAGTCAATCTTCTGCCTAATAAAGTCAATACCAACCTGAGGCCCCTTCCTGAAAGAGCCTGCTTGAATAGCTCAGTTGGTAGAGCGCGCGGCTATGGTTGATAACCTGGTCCAAAAGGTTGTGGGTTCAATTCCCACCTCTGCCAAAAACGCAGCTCCAGTCTGCTGTGAATAAACCATCTCACGAGAGTGATGGAAGGGCAAGTGCCAGTAGTCCATCATTTGGCTGCCCTTTTTTCCAACTGGGGCTGTCCTTCTAAGCTACGCCGCTATGTACTTCTACTTCAGGCCAGGGCTTCCCCATCTAGCACCTTGCCCTTTGCATCAACTTGGGTATTTTTTCCCCATACAGAACTCTTTTTGGGGTTTGCCTAGCATCAGCCTGAAGTTGACCTTGGCAAATTGCTTAATGAGGACAGTGTTCTGTGCCAAGCTTAAAAAAAACAAGCATTTGAGAAGCTGACTAGCGAGTGCAGCTTTGGTGCGATTCTGCCGAAAAGAGAGTAGAGTACGCTCTTGATTGCAGATTGCAGATCTGCATAGAATAAAGGGTTCTGTACAGGCATAAAGAAACCTGAAAAGTCACCCACGCGGGATTTGAACTCAAGACCCCACGGGCAGAAACCGGCGCTTTAACCATTACACCACAGGAAACTAGACCTTCTGTGGTTGGTTCTGGATGACTGTAATAACCCTTTGTCCCCTTGTGCCTCTGCATTGACCGGCAGGGCTGGAAGTCAATCTTCTGCCTAATAAAGTCAATACCAACCTGAGGCCCCTTCCTGAAAGAGCCTGCTTGAATAGCTCAGTTGGTAGAGCGCGCGGCTATGGTTGATAACCTGGTCCAAAAGGTTGTGGGTTCAATTCCCACCTCTGCCAAAAACGCAGCTCCAGTCTGCTGTGAATAAACCATCTCACGAGAGTGATGGAAGGGCAAGTGCCAGTAGTCCATCATTTGGCTGCCCTTTTTTCCAACTGGGGCTGTCCTTCTAAGCTACGCCGCTATGTACTTCTACTTCAGGCCAGGGCTTCCCCATCTAGCACCTTGCCCTTTGCATCAACTTGGGTATTTTTTCCCCATACAGAACTCTTTTTGGGGTTTGCCTAGCATCAGCCTGAAGTTGACCTTGGCAAATTGCTTAATGAGGACAGTGTTCTGTGCCAAGCTTAAAAAAAACAAGCATTTGAGAAGCTGACTAGCGAGTGCAGCTTTGGTGCGATTCTGCCGAAAAGAGAGTAGAGTACGCTCTTGATTGCAGATTGCAGATCTGCATAGAATAAAGGGTTCTGTACAGGCATAAAGAAACCTGAAAAGTCACCCACGCGGGATTTGAACTCAAGACCCCACGGGCAGAAACCGGCGCTTTAACCATTACACCACAGGAAACTAGACCTTCTGTGGTTGGTTCTGGATGACTGTAATAACCCTTTGTCCCCTTGTGCCTCTGCATTGACCGGCAGGGCTGGAAGTCAATCTTCTGCCTAATAAAGTCAATACCAACCTGAGGCCCCTTCCTGAAAGAGCCTGCTTGAATAGCTCAGTTGGTAGAGCGCGCGGCTATGGTTGATAACCTGGTCCAAAAGGTTGTGGGTTCAATTCCCACCTCTGCCAAAAACGCAGCTCCAGTCTGCTGTGAATAAACCATCTCACGAGAGTGATGGAAGGGCAAGTGCCAGTAGTCCATCATTTGGCTGCCCTTTTTTCCAACTGGGGCTGTCCTTCTAAGCTACGCCGCTATGTACTTCTACTTCAGGCCAGGGCTTCCCCATCTAGCACCTTGCCCTTTGCATCAACTTGGGTATTTTTTCCCCATACAGAACTCTTTTTGGGGTTTGCCTAGCATCAGCCTGAAGTTGACCTTGGCAAATTGCTTAATGAGGACAGTGTTCTGTGCCAAGCTTAAAAAAAACAAGCATTTGAGAAGCTGACTAGCGAGTGCAGCTTTGGTGCGATTCTGCCGAAAAGAGAGTAGAGTACGCTCTTGATTGCAGATTGCAGATCTGCATAGAATAAAGGGTTCTGTACAGGCATAAAGAAACCTGAAAAGTCACCCACGCGGGATTTGAACTCAAGACCCCACGGGCAGAAACCGGCGCTTTAACCATTACACCACAGGAAACTAGACCTTCTGTGGTTGGTTCTGGATGACTGTAATAACCCTTTGTCCCCTTGTGCCTCTGCATTGACCGGCAGGGCTGGAAGTCAATCTTCTGCCTAATAAAGTCAATACCAACCTGAGGCCCCTTCCTGAAAGAGCCTGCTTGAATAGCTCAGTTGGTAGAGCGCGCGGCTATGGTTGATAACCTGGTCCAAAAGGTTGTGGGTTCAATTCCCACCTCTGCCAAAAACGCAGCTCCAGTCTGCTGTGAATAAACCATCTCACGAGAGTGATGGAAGGGCAAGTGCCAGTAGTCCATCATTTGGCTGCCCTTTTTTCCAACTGGGGCTGTCCTTCTAAGCTACGCCGCTATGTACTTCTACTTCAGGCCAGGGCTTCCCCATCTAGCACCTTGCCCTTTGCATCAACTTGGGTATTTTTTCCCCATACAGAACTCTTTTTGGGGTTTGCCTAGCATCAGCCTGAAGTTGACCTTGGCAAATTGCTTAATGAGGACAGTGTTCTGTGCCAAGCTTAAAAAAAACAAGCATTTGAGAAGCTGACTAGCGAGTGCAGCTTTGGTGCGATTCTGCCGAAAAGAGAGTAGAGTACGCTCTTGATTGCAGATTGCAGATCTGCATAGAATAAAGGGTTCTGTACAGGCATAAAGAAACCTGAAAAGTCACCCACGCGGGATTTGAACTCAAGACCCCACGGGCAGAAACCGGCGCTTTAACCATTACACCACAGGAAACTAGACCTTCTGTGGTTGGTTCTGGATGACTGTAATAACCCTTTGTCCCCTTGTGCCTCTGCATTGACCGGCAGGGCTGGAAGTCAATCTTCTGCCTAATAAAGTCAATACCAACCTGAGGCCCCTTCCTGAAAGAGCCTGCTTGAATAGCTCAGTTGGTAGAGCGCGCGGCTATGGTTGATAACCTGGTCCAAAAGGTTGTGGGTTCAATTCCCACCTCTGCCAAAAACGCAGCTCCAGTCTGCTGTGAATAAACCATCTCACGAGAGTGATGGAAGGGCAAGTGCCAGTAGTCCATCATTTGGCTGCCCTTTTTTCCAACTGGGGCTGTCCTTCTAAGCTACGCCGCTATGTACTTCTACTTCAGGCCAGGGCTTCCCCATCTAGCACCTTGCCCTTTGCATCAACTTGGGTATTTTTTCCCCATACAGAACTCTTTTTGGGGTTTGCCTAGCATCAGCCTGAAGTTGACCTTGGCAAATTGCTTAATGAGGACAGTGTTCTGTGCCAAGCTTAAAAAAAACAAGCATTTGAGAAGCTGACTAGCGAGTGCAGCTTTGGTGCGATTCTGCCGAAAAGAGAGTAGAGTACGCTCTTGATTGCAGATTGCAGATCTGCATAGAATAAAGGGTTCTGTACAGGCATAAAGAAACCTGAAAAGTCACCCACGCGGGATTTGAACTCAAGACCCCACGGGCAGAAACCGGCGCTTTAACCATTACACCACAGGAAACTAGACCTTCTGTGGTTGGTTCTGGATGACTGTAATAACCCTTTGTCCCCTTGTGCCTCTGCATTGACCGGCAGGGCTGGAAGTCAATCTTCTGCCTAATAAAGTCAATACCAACCTGAGGCCCCTTCCTGAAAGAGCCTGCTTGAATAGCTCAGTTGGTAGAGCGCGCGGCTATGGTTGATAACCTGGTCCAAAAGGTTGTGGGTTCAATTCCCACCTCTGCCAAAAACGCAGCTCCAGTCTGCTGTGAATAAACCATCTCACGAGAGTGATGGAAGGGCAAGTGCCAGTAGTCCATCATTTGGCTGCCCTTTTTTCCAACTGGGGCTGTCCTTCTAAGCTACGCCGCTATGTACTTCTACTTCAGGCCAGGGCTTCCCCATCTAGCACCTTGCCCTTTGCATCAACTTGGGTATTTTTTCCCCATACAGAACTCTTTTTGGGGTTTGCCTAGCATCAGCCTGAAGTTGACCTTGGCAAATTGCTTAATGAGGACAGTGTTCTGTGCCAAGCTTAAAAAAAACAAGCATTTGAGAAGCTGACTAGCGAGTGCAGCTTTGGTGCGATTCTGCCGAAAAGAGAGTAGAGTACGCTCTTGATTGCAGATTGCAGATCTGCATAGAATAAAGGGTTCTGTACAGGCATAAAGAAACCTGAAAAGTCACCCACGCGGGATTTGAACTCAAGACCCCACGGGCAGAAACCGGCGCTTTAACCATTACACCACAGGAAACTAGACCTTCTGTGGTTGGTTCTGGATGACTGTAATAACCCTTTGTCCCCTTGTGCCTCTGCATTGACCGGCAGGGCTGGAAGTCAATCTTCTGCCTAATAAAGTCAATACCAACCTGAGGCCCCTTCCTGAAAGAGCCTGCTTGAATAGCTCAGTTGGTAGAGCGCGCGGCTATGGTTGATAACCTGGTCCAAAAGGTTGTGGGTTCAATTCCCACCTCTGCCAAAAACGCAGCTCCAGTCTGCTGTGAATAAACCATCTCACGAGAGTGATGGAAGGGCAAGTGCCAGTAGTCCATCATTTGGCTGCCCTTTTTTCCAACTGGGGCTGTCCTTCTAAGCTACGCCGCTATGTACTTCTACTTCAGGCCAGGGCTTCCCCATCTAGCACCTTGCCCTTTGCATCAACTTGGGTATTTTTTCCCCATACAGAACTCTTTTTGGGGTTTGCCTAGCATCAGCCTGAAGTTGACCTTGGCAAATTGCTTAATGAGGACAGTGTTCTGTGCCAAGCTTAAAAAAAACAAGCATTTGAGAAGCTGACTAGCGAGTGCAGCTTTGGTGCGATTCTGCCGAAAAGAGAGTAGAGTACGCTCTTGATTGCAGATTGCAGATCTGCATAGAATAAAGGGTTCTGTACAGGCATAAAGAAACCTGAAAAGTCACCCACGCGGGATTTGAACTCAAGACCCCACGGGCAGAAACCGGCGCTTTAACCATTACACCACAGGAAACTAGACCTTCTGTGGTTGGTTCTGGATGACTGTAATAACCCTTTGTCCCCTTGTGCCTCTGCATTGACCGGCAGGGCTGGAAGTCAATCTTCTGCCTAATAAAGTCAATACCAACCTGAGGCCCCTTCCTGAAAGAGCCTGCTTGAATAGCTCAGTTGGTAGAGCGCGCGGCTATGGTTGATAACCTGGTCCAAAAGGTTGTGGGTTCAATTCCCACCTCTGCCAAAAACGCAGCTCCAGTCTGCTGTGAATAAACCATCTCACGAGAGTGATGGAAGGGCAAGTGCCAGTAGTCCATCATTTGGCTGCCCTTTTTTCCAACTGGGGCTGTCCTTCTAAGCTACGCCGCTATGTACTTCTACTTCAGGCCAGGGCTTCCCCATCTAGCACCTTGCCCTTTGCATCAACTTGGGTATTTTTTCCCCATACAGAACTCTTTTTGGGGTTTGCCTAGCATCAGCCTGAAGTTGACCTTGGCAAATTGCTTAATGAGGACAGTGTTCTGTGCCAAGCTTAAAAAAACAAGCATTTGAGAAGCTGACTAGCGAGTGCAGCTTTGGTGCGATTCTGCCGAAAAGAGAGTAGAGTACGCTCTTGATTGCAGATTGCAGATCTGCATAGAATAAAGGGTTCTGTACAGGCATAAAGAAACCTGAAAAGTCACCCACGCGGGATTTGAACTCAAGACCCCACGGGCAGAAACCGGCGCTTTAACCATTACACCACAGGAAACTAGACCTTCTGTGGTTGGTTCTGGATGACTGTAATAACCCTTTGTCCCCTTGTGCCTCTGCATTGACCGGCAGGGCTGGAAGTCAATCTTCTGCCTAATAAAGTCAATACCAACCTGAGGCCCCTTCCTGAAAGAGCCTGCTTGAATAGCTCAGTTGGTAGAGCGCGCGGCTATGGTTGATAACCTGGTCCAAAAGGTTGTGGGTTCAATTCCCACCTCTGCCAAAAACGCAGCTCCAGTCTGCTGTGAATAAACCATCTCACGAGAGTGATGGAAGGGCAAGTGCCAGTAGTCCATCATTTGGCTGCCCTTTTTTCCAACTGGGGCTGTCCTTCTAAGCTACGCCGCTATGTACTTCTACTTCAGGCCAGGGCTTCCCCATCTAGCACCTTGCCCTTTGCATCAACTTGGGTATTTTTTCCCCATACAGAACTCTTTTTGGGGTTTGCCTAGCATCAGCCTGAAGTTGACCTTGGCAAATTGCTTAATGAGGACAGTGTTCTGTGCCAAGCTTAAAAAAAACAAGCATTTGAGAAGCTGACTAGCGAGTGCAGCTTTGGTGCGATTCTGCCGAAAAGAGAGTAGAGTACGCTCTTGATTGCAGATTGCAGATCTGCATAGAATAAAGGGTTCTGTACAGGCATAAAGAAACCTGAAAAGTCACCCACGCGGGATTTGAACTCAAGACCCCACGGGCAGAAACCGGCGCTTTAACCATTACACCACAGGAAACTAGACCTTCTGTGGTTGGTTCTGGATGACTGTAATAACCCTTTGTCCCCTTGTGCCTCTGCATTGACCGGCAGGGCTGGAAGTCAATCTTCTGCCTAATAAAGTCAATACCAACCTGAGGCCCCTTCCTGAAAGAGCCTGCTTGAATAGCTCAGTTGGTAGAGCGCGCGGCTATGGTTGATAACCTGGTCCAAAAGGTTGTGGGTTCAATTCCCACCTCTGCCAAAAACGCAGCTCCAGTCTGCTGTGAATAAACCATCTCACGAGAGTGATGGAAGGGCAAGTGCCAGTAGTCCATCATTTGGCTGCCCTTTTTTCCAACTGGGGCTGTCCTTCTAAGCTACGCCGCTATGTACTTCTACTTCAGGCCAGGGCTTCCCCATCTAGCACCTTGCCCTTTGCATCAACTTGGGTATTTTTTCCCCATACAGAACTCTTTTTGGGGTTTGCCTAGCATCAGCCTGAAGTTGACCTTGGCAAATTGCTTAATGAGGACAGTGTTCTGTGCCAAGCTTAAAAAAAACAAGCATTTGAGAAGCTGACTAGCGAGTGCAGCTTTGGTGCGATTCTGCCGAAAAGAGAGTAGAGTACGCTCTTGATTGCAGATTGCAGATCTGCATAGAATAAAGGGTTCTGTACAGGCATAAAGAAACCTGAAAAGTCACCCACGCGGGATTTGAACTCAAGACCCCACGGGCAGAAACCGGCGCTTTAACCATTACACCACAGGAAACTAGACCTTCTGTGGTTGGTTCTGGATGACTGTAATAACCCTTTGTCCCCTTGTGCCTCTGCATTGACCGGCAGGGCTGGAAGTCAATCTTCTGCCTAATAAAGTCAATACCAACCTGAGGCCCCTTCCTGAAAGAGCCTGCTTGAATAGCTCAGTTGGTAGAGCGCGCGGCTATGGTTGATAACCTGGTCCAAAAGGTTGTGGGTTCAATTCCCACCTCTGCCAAAAACGCAGCTCCAGTCTGCTGTGAATAAACCATCTCACGAGAGTGATGGAAGGGCAAGTGCCAGTAGTCCATCATTTGGCTGCCCTTTTTTCCAACTGGGGCTGTCCTTCTAAGCTACGCCGCTATGTACTTCTACTTCAGGCCAGGGCTTCCCCATCTAGCACCTTGCCCTTTGCATCAACTTGGGTATTTTTTCCCCATACAGAACTCTTTTTGGGGTTTGCCTAGCATCAGCCTGAAGTTGACCTTGGCAAATTGCTTAATGAGGACAGTGTTCTGTGCCAAGCTTAAAAAAAACAAGCATTTGAGAAGCTGACTAGCGAGTGCAGCTTTGGTGCGATTCTGCCGAAAAGAGAGTAGAGTACGCTCTTGATTGCAGATTGCAGATCTGCATAGAATAAAGGGTTCTGTACAGGCATAAAGAAACCTGAAAAGTCACCCACGCGGGATTTGAACTCAAGACCCCACGGGCAGAAACCGGCGCTTTAACCATTACACCACAGGAAACTAGACCTTCTGTGGTTGGTTCTGGATGACTGTAATAACCCTTTGTCCCCTTGTGCCTCTGCATTGACCGGCAGGGCTGGAAGTCAATCTTCTGCCTAATAAAGTCAATACCAACCTGAGGCCCCTTCCTGAAAGAGCCTGCTTGAATAGCTCAGTTGGTAGAGCGCGCGGCTATGGTTGATAACCTGGTCCAAAAGGTTGTGGGTTCAATTCCCACCTCTGCCAAAAACGCAGCTCCAGTCTGCTGTGAATAAACCATCTCACGAGAGTGATGGAAGGGCAAGTGCCAGTAGTCCATCATTTGGCTGCCCTTTTTTCCAACTGGGGCTGTCCTTCTAAGCTACGCCGCTATGTACTTCTACTTCAGGCCAGGGCTTCCCCATCTAGCACCTTGCCCTTTGCATCAACTTGGGTATTTTTTCCCCATACAGAACTCTTTTTGGGGTTTGCCTAGCATCAGCCTGAAGTTGACCTTGGCAAATTGCTTAATGAGGACAGTGTTCTGTGCCAAGCTTAAAAAAAACAAGCATTTGAGAAGCTGACTAGCGAGTGCAGCTTTGGTGCGATTCTGCCGAAAAGAGAGTAGAGTACGCTCTTGATTGCAGATCTGCATAGAATAAAGGGTTCTGTACAGGCATAAAGAAACCTGAAAAGTCACCCACGCGGGATTTGAACTCAAGACCCCACGGGCAGAAACCGGCGCTTTAACCATTACACCACAGGAAACTAGACCTTCTGTGGTTGGTTCTGGATGACTGTAATAACCCTTTGTCCCCTTGTGCCTCTGCATTGACCGGCAGGGCTGGAAGTCAATCTTCTGCCTAATAAAGTCAATACCAACCTGAGGCCCCTTCCTGAAAGAGCCTGCTTGAATAGCTCAGTTGGTAGAGCGCGCGGCTATGGTTGATAACCTGGTCCAAAAGGTTGTGGGTTCAATTCCCACCTCTGCCAAAAACGCAGCTCCAGTCTGCTGTGAATAAACCATCTCACGAGAGTGATGGAAGGGCAAGTGCCAGTAGTCCATCATTTGGCTGCCCTTTTTTCCAACTGGGGCTGTCCTTCTAAGCTACGCCGCTATGTACTTCTACTTCAGGCCAGGGCTTCCCCATCTAGCACCTTGCCCTTTGCATCAACTTGGGTATTTTTTCCCCATACAGAACTCTTTTTGGGGTTTGCCTAGCATCAGCCTGAAGTTGACCTTGGCAAATTGCTTAATGAGGACAGTGTTCTGTGCCAAGCTTAAAAAAAACAAGCATTTGAGAAGCTGACTAGCGAGTGCAGCTTTGGTGCGATTCTGCCGAAAAGAGAGTAGAGTACGCTCTTGATTGCAGATTGCAGATCTGCATAGAATAAAGGGTTCTGTACAGGCATAAAGAAACCTGAAAAGTCACCCACGCGGGATTTGAACTCAAGACCCCACGGGCAGAAACCGGCGCTTTAACCATTACACCACAGGAAACTAGACCTTCTGTGGTTGGTTCTGGATGACTGTAATAACCCTTTGTCCCCTTGTGCCTCTGCATTGACCGGCAGGGCTGGAAGTCAATCTTCTGCCTAATAAAGTCAATACCAACCTGAGGCCCCTTCCTGAAAGAGCCTGCTTGAATAGCTCAGTTGGTAGAGCGCGCGGCTATGGTTGATAACCTGGTCCAAAAGGTTGTGGGTTCAATTCCCACCTCTGCCAAAAACGCAGCTCCAGTCTGCTGTGAATAAACCATCTCACGAGAGTGATGGAAGGGCAAGTGCCAGTAGTCCATCATTTGGCTGCCCTTTTTTCCAACTGGGGCTGTCCTTCTAAGCTACGCCGCTATGTACTTCTACTTCAGGCCAGGGCTTCCCCATCTAGCACCTTGCCCTTTGCATCAACTTGGGTATTTTTTCCCCATACAGAACTCTTTTTGGGGTTTGCCTAGCATCAGCCTGAAGTTGACCTTGGCAAATTGCTTAATGAGGACAGTGTTCTGTGCCAAGCTTAAAAAAAACAAGCATTTGAGAAGCTGACTAGCGAGTGCAGCTTTGGTGCGATTCTGCCGAAAAGAGAGTAGAGTACGCTCTTGATTGCAGATTGCAGATCTGCATAGAATAAAGGGTTCTGTACAGGCATAAAGAAACCTGAAAAGTCACCCACGCGGGATTTGAACTCAAGACCCCACGGGCAGAAACCGGCGCTTTAACCATTACACCACAGGAAACTAGACCTTCTGTGGTTGGTTCTGGATGACTGTAATAACCCTTTGTCCCCTTGTGCCTCTGCATTGACCGGCAGGGCTGGAAGTCAATCTTCTGCCTAATAAAGTCAATACCAACCTGAGGCCCCTTCCTGAAAGAGCCTGCTTGAATAGCTCAGTTGGTAGAGCGCGCGGCTATGGTTGATAACCTGGTCCAAAAGGTTGTGGGTTCAATTCCCACCTCTGCCAAAAACGCAGCTCCAGTCTGCTGTGAATAAACCATCTCACGAGAGTGATGGAAGGGCAAGTGCCAGTAGTCCATCATTTGGCTGCCCTTTTTTCCAACTGGGGCTGTCCTTCTAAGCTACGCCGCTATGTACTTCTACTTCAGGCCAGGGCTTCCCCATCTAGCACCTTGCCCTTTGCATCAACTTGGGTATTTTTTCCCCATACAGAACTCTTTTTGGGGTTTGCCTAGCATCAGCCTGAAGTTGACCTTGGCAAATTGCTTAATGAGGACAGTGTTCTGTGCCAAGCTTAAAAAAACAAGCATTTGAGAAGCTGACTAGCGAGTGCAGCTTTGGTGCGATTCTGCCGAAAAGAGAGTAGAGTACGCTCTTGATTGCAGATTGCAGATCTGCATAGAATAAAGGGTTCTGTACAGGCATAAAGAAACCTGAAAAGTCACCCACGCGGGATTTGAACTCAAGACCCCACGGGCAGAAACCGGCGCTTTAACCATTACACCACAGGAAACTAGACCTTCTGTGGTTGGTTCTGGATGACTGTAATAACCCTTTGTCCCCTTGTGCCTCTGCATTGACCGGCAGGGCTGGAAGTCAATCTTCTGCCTAATAAAGTCAATACCAACCTGAGGCCCCTTCCTGAAAGAGCCTGCTTGAATAGCTCAGTTGGTAGAGCGCGCGGCTATGGTTGATAACCTGGTCCAAAAGGTTGTGGGTTCAATTCCCACCTCTGCCAAAAACGCAGCTCCAGTCTGCTGTGAATAAACCATCTCACGAGAGTGATGGAAGGGCAAGTGCCAGTAGTCCATCATTTGGCTGCCCTTTTTTCCAACTGGGGCTGTCCTTCTAAGCTACGCCGCTATGTACTTCTACTTCAGGCCAGGGCTTCCCCATCTAGCACCTTGCCCTTTGCATCAACTTGGGTATTTTTTCCCCATACAGAACTCTTTTTGGGGTTTGCCTAGCATCAGCCTGAAGTTGACCTTGGCAAATTGCTTAATGAGGACAGTGTTCTGTGCCAAGCTTAAAAAAAACAAGCATTTGAGAAGCTGACTAGCGAGTGCAGCTTTGGTGCGATTCTGCCGAAAAGAGAGTAGAGTACGCTCTTGATTGCAGATTGCAGATCTGCATAGAATAAAGGGTTCTGTACAGGCATAAAGAAACCTGAAAAGTCACCCACGCGGGATTTGAACTCAAGACCCCACGGGCAGAAACCGGCGCTTTAACCATTACACCACAGGAAACTAGACCTTCTGTGGTTGGTTCTGGATGACTGTAATAACCCTTTGTCCCCTTGTGCCTCTGCATTGACCGGCAGGGCTGGAAGTCAATCTTCTGCCTAATAAAGTCAATACCAACCTGAGGCCCCTTCCTGAAAGAGCCTGCTTGAATAGCTCAGTTGGTAGAGCGCGCGGCTATGGTTGATAACCTGGTCCAAAAGGTTGTGGGTTCAATTCCCACCTCTGCCAAAAACGCAGCTCCAGTCTGCTGTGAATAAACCATCTCACGAGAGTGATGGAAGGGCAAGTGCCAGTAGTCCATCATTTGGCTGCCCTTTTTTCCAACTGGGGCTGTCCTTCTAAGCTACGCCGCTATGTACTTCTACTTCAGGCCAGGGCTTCCCCATCTAGCACCTTGCCCTTTGCATCAACTTGGGTATTTTTTCCCCATACAGAACTCTTTTTGGGGTTTGCCTAGCATCAGCCTGAAGTTGACCTTGGCAAATTGCTTAATGAGGACAGTGTTCTGTGCCAAGCTTAAAAAAAACAAGCATTTGAGAAGCTGACTAGCGAGTGCAGCTTTGGTGCGATTCTGCCGAAAAGAGAGTAGAGTACGCTCTTGATTGCAGATTGCAGATCTGCATAGAATAAAGGGTTCTGTACAGGCATAAAGAAACCTGAAAAGTCACCCACGCGGGATTTGAACTCAAGACCCCACGGGCAGAAACCGGCGCTTTAACCATTACACCACAGGAAACTAGACCTTCTGTGGTTGGTTCTGGATGACTGTAATAACCCTTTGTCCCCTTGTGCCTCTGCATTGACCGGCAGGGCTGGAAGTCAATCTTCTGCCTAATAAAGTCAATACCAACCTGAGGCCCCTTCCTGAAAGAGCCTGCTTGAATAGCTCAGTTGGTAGAGCGCGCGGCTATGGTTGATAACCTGGTCCAAAAGGTTGTGGGTTCAATTCCCACCTCTGCCAAAAACGCAGCTCCAGTCTGCTGTGAATAAACCATCTCACGAGAGTGATGGAAGGGCAAGTGCCAGTAGTCCATCATTTGGCTGCCCTTTTTTCCAACTGGGGCTGTCCTTCTAAGCTACGCCGCTATGTACTTCTACTTCAGGCCAGGGCTTCCCCATCTAGCACCTTGCCCTTTGCATCAACTTGGGTATTTTTTCCCCATACAGAACTCTTTTTGGGGTTTGCCTAGCATCAGCCTGAAGTTGACCTTGGCAAATTGCTTAATGAGGACAGTGTTCTGTGCCAAGCTTAAAAAAAACAAGCATTTGAGAAGCTGACTAGCGAGTGCAGCTTTGGTGCGATTCTGCCGAAAAGAGAGTAGAGTACGCTCTTGATTGCAGATCTGCATAGAATAAAGGGTTCTGTACAGGCATAAAGAAACCTGAAAAGTCACCCACGCGGGATTTGAACTCAAGACCCCACGGGCAGAAACCGGCGCTTTAACCATTACACCACAGGAAACTAGACCTTCTGTGGTTGGTTCTGGATGACTGTAATAACCCTTTGTCCCCTTGTGCCTCTGCATTGACCGGCAGGGCTGGAAGTCAATCTTCTGCCTAATAAAGTCAATACCAACCTGAGGCCCCTTCCTGAAAGAGCCTGCTTGAATAGCTCAGTTGGTAGAGCGCGCGGCTATGGTTGATAACCTGGTCCAAAAGGTTGTGGGTTCAATTCCCACCTCTGCCAAAAACGCAGCTCCAGTCTGCTGTGAATAAACCATCTCACGAGAGTGATGGAAGGGCAAGTGCCAGTAGTCCATCATTTGGCTGCCCTTTTTTCCAACTGGGGCTGTCCTTCTAAGCTACGCCGCTATGTACTTCTACTTCAGGCCAGGGCTTCCCCATCTAGCACCTTGCCCTTTGCATCAACTTGGGTATTTTTTCCCCATACAGAACTCTTTTTGGGGTTTGCCTAGCATCAGCCTGAAGTTGACCTTGGCAAATTGCTTAATGAGGACAGTGTTCTGTGCCAAGCTTAAAAAAAACAAGCATTTGAGAAGCTGACTAGCGAGTGCAGCTTTGGTGCGATTCTGCCGAAAAGAGAGTAGAGTACGCTCTTGATTGCAGATTGCAGATCTGCATAGAATAAAGGGTTCTGTACAGGCATAAAGAAACCTGAAAAGTCACCCACGCGGGATTTGAACTCAAGACCCCACGGGCAGAAACCGGCGCTTTAACCATTACACCACAGGAAACTAGACCTTCTGTGGTTGGTTCTGGATGACTGTAATAACCCTTTGTCCCCTTGTGCCTCTGCATTGACCGGCAGGGCTGGAAGTCAATCTTCTGCCTAATAAAGTCAATACCAACCTGAGGCCCCTTCCTGAAAGAGCCTGCTTGAATAGCTCAGTTGGTAGAGCGCGCGGCTATGGTTGATAACCTGGTCCAAAAGGTTGTGGGTTCAATTCCCACCTCTGCCAAAAACGCAGCTCCAGTCTGCTGTGAATAAACCATCTCACGAGAGTGATGGAAGGGCAAGTGCCAGTAGTCCATCATTTGGCTGCCCTTTTTTCCAACTGGGGCTGTCCTTCTAAGCTACGCCGCTATGTACTTCTACTTCAGGCCAGGGCTTCCCCATCTAGCACCTTGCCCTTTGCATCAACTTGGGTATTTTTTCCCCATACAGAACTCTTTTTGGGGTTTGCCTAGCATCAGCCTGAAGTTGACCTTGGCAAATTGCTTAATGAGGACAGTGTTCTGTGCCAAGCTTAAAAAAACAAGCATTTGAGAAGCTGACTAGCGAGTGCAGCTTTGGTGCGATTCTGCCGAAAAGAGAGTAGAGTACGCTCTTGATTGCAGATTGCAGATCTGCATAGAATAAAGGGTTCTGTACAGGCATAAAGAAACCTGAAAAGTCACCCACGCGGGATTTGAACTCAAGACCCCACGGGCAGAAACCGGCGCTTTAACCATTACACCACAGGAAACTAGACCTTCTGTGGTTGGTTCTGGATGACTGTAATAACCCTTTGTCCCCTTGTGCCTCTGCATTGACCGGCAGGGCTGGAAGTCAATCTTCTGCCTAATAAAGTCAATACCAACCTGAGGCCCCTTCCTGAAAGAGCCTGCTTGAATAGCTCAGTTGGTAGAGCGCGCGGCTATGGTTGATAACCTGGTCCAAAAGGTTGTGGGTTCAATTCCCACCTCTGCCAAAAACGCAGCTCCAGTCTGCTGTGAATAAACCATCTCACGAGAGTGATGGAAGGGCAAGTGCCAGTAGTCCATCATTTGGCTGCCCTTTTTTCCAACTGGGGCTGTCCTTCTAAGCTACGCCGCTATGTACTTCTACTTCAGGCCAGGGCTTCCCCATCTAGCACCTTGCCCTTTGCATCAACTTGGGTATTTTTTCCCCATACAGAACTCTTTTTGGGGTTTGCCTAGCATCAGCCTGAAGTTGACCTTGGCAAATTGCTTAATGAGGACAGTGTTCTGTGCCAAGCTTAAAAAAACAAGCATTTGAGAAGCTGACTAGCGAGTGCAGCTTTGGTGCGATTCTGCCGAAAAGAGAGTAGAGTACGCTCTTGATTGCAGATTGCAGATCTGCATAGAATAAAGGGTTCTGTACAGGCATAAAGAAACCTGAAAAGTCACCCACGCGGGATTTGAACTCAAGACCCCACGGGCAGAAACCGGCGCTTTAACCATTACACCACAGGAAACTAGACCTTCTGTGGTTGGTTCTGGATGACTGTAATAACCCTTTGTCCCCTTGTGCCTCTGCATTGACCGGCAGGGCTGGAAGTCAATCTTCTGCCTAATAAAGTCAATACCAACCTGAGGCCCCTTCCTGAAAGAGCCTGCTTGAATAGCTCAGTTGGTAGAGCGCGCGGCTATGGTTGATAACCTGGTCCAAAAGGTTGTGGGTTCAATTCCCACCTCTGCCAAAAACGCAGCTCCAGTCTGCTGTGAATAAACCATCTCACGAGAGTGATGGAAGGGCAAGTGCCAGTAGTCCATCATTTGGCTGCCCTTTTTTCCAACTGGGGCTGTCCTTCTAAGCTACGCCGCTATGTACTTCTACTTCAGGCCAGGGCTTCCCCATCTAGCACCTTGCCCTTTGCATCAACTTGGGTATTTTTTCCCCATACAGAACTCTTTTTGGGGTTTGCCTAGCATCAGCCTGAAGTTGACCTTGGCAAATTGCTTAATGAGGACAGTGTTCTGTGCCAAGCTTAAAAAAAACAAGCATTTGAGAAGCTGACTAGCGAGTGCAGCTTTGGTGCGATTCTGCCGAAAAGAGAGTAGAGTACGCTCTTGATTGCAGATTGCAGATCTGCATAGAATAAAGGGTTCTGTACAGGCATAAAGAAACCTGAAAAGTCACCCACGCGGGATTTGAACTCAAGACCCCACGGGCAGAAACCGGCGCTTTAACCATTACACCACAGGAAACTAGACCTTCTGTGGTTGGTTCTGGATGACTGTAATAACCCTTTGTCCCCTTGTGCCTCTGCATTGACCGGCAGGGCTGGAAGTCAATCTTCTGCCTAATAAAGTCAATACCAACCTGAGGCCCCTTCCTGAAAGAGCCTGCTTGAATAGCTCAGTTGGTAGAGCGCGCGGCTATGGTTGATAACCTGGTCCAAAAGGTTGTGGGTTCAATTCCCACCTCTGCCAAAAACGCAGCTCCAGTCTGCTGTGAATAAACCATCTCACGAGAGTGATGGAAGGGCAAGTGCCAGTAGTCCATCATTTGGCTGCCCTTTTTTCCAACTGGGGCTGTCCTTCTAAGCTACGCCGCTATGTACTTCTACTTCAGGCCAGGGCTTCCCCATCTAGCACCTTGCCCTTTGCATCAACTTGGGTATTTTTTCCCCATACAGAACTCTTTTTGGGGTTTGCCTAGCATCAGCCTGAAGTTGACCTTGGCAAATTGCTTAATGAGGACAGTGTTCTGTGCCAAGCTTAAAAAAAACAAGCATTTGAGAAGCTGACTAGCGAGTGCAGCTTTGGTGCGATTCTGCCGAAAAGAGAGTAGAGTACGCTCTTGATTGCAGATTGCAGATCTGCATAGAATAAAGGGTTCTGTACAGGCATAAAGAAACCTGAAAAGTCACCCACGCGGGATTTGAACTCAAGACCCCACGGGCAGAAACCGGCGCTTTAACCATTACACCACAGGAAACTAGACCTTCTGTGGTTGGTTCTGGATGACTGTAATAACCCTTTGTCCCCTTGTGCCTCTGCATTGACCGGCAGGGCTGGAAGTCAATCTTCTGCCTAATAAAGTCAATACCAACCTGAGGCCCCTTCCTGAAAGAGCCTGCTTGAATAGCTCAGTTGGTAGAGCGCGCGGCTATGGTTGATAACCTGGTCCAAAAGGTTGTGGGTTCAATTCCCACCTCTGCCAAAAACGCAGCTCCAGTCTGCTGTGAATAAACCATCTCACGAGAGTGATGGAAGGGCAAGTGCCAGTAGTCCATCATTTGGCTGCCCTTTTTTCCAACTGGGGCTGTCCTTCTAAGCTACGCCGCTATGTACTTCTACTTCAGGCCAGGGCTTCCCCATCTAGCACCTTGCCCTTTGCATCAACTTGGGTATTTTTTCCCCATACAGAACTCTTTTTGGGGTTTGCCTAGCATCAGCCTGAAGTTGACCTTGGCAAATTGCTTAATGAGGACAGTGTTCTGTGCCAAGCTTAAAAAAACAAGCATTTGAGAAGCTGACTAGCGAGTGCAGCTTTGGTGCGATTCTGCCGAAAAGAGAGTAGAGTACGCTCTTGATTGCAGATTGCAGATCTGCATAGAATAAAGGGTTCTGTACAGGCATAAAGAAACCTGAAAAGTCACCCACGCGGGATTTGAACTCAAGACCCCACGGGCAGAAACCGGCGCTTTAACCATTACACCACAGGAAACTAGACCTTCTGTGGTTGGTTCTGGATGACTGTAATAACCCTTTGTCCCCTTGTGCCTCTGCATTGACCGGCAGGGCTGGAAGTCAATCTTCTGCCTAATAAAGTCAATACCAACCTGAGGCCCCTTCCTGAAAGAGCCTGCTTGAATAGCTCAGTTGGTAGAGCGCGCGGCTATGGTTGATAACCTGGTCCAAAAGGTTGTGGGTTCAATTCCCACCTCTGCCAAAAACGCAGCTCCAGTCTGCTGTGAATAAACCATCTCACGAGAGTGATGGAAGGGCAAGTGCCAGTAGTCCATCATTTGGCTGCCCTTTTTTCCAACTGGGGCTGTCCTTCTAAGCTACGCCGCTATGTACTTCTACTTCAGGCCAGGGCTTCCCCATCTAGCACCTTGCCCTTTGCATCAACTTGGGTATTTTTTCCCCATACAGAACTCTTTTTGGGGTTTGCCTAGCATCAGCCTGAAGTTGACCTTGGCAAATTGCTTAATGAGGACAGTGTTCTGTGCCAAGCTTAAAAAAACAAGCATTTGAGAAGCTGACTAGCGAGTGCAGCTTTGGTGCGATTCTGCCGAAAAGAGAGTAGAGTACGCTCTTGATTGCAGATTGCAGATCTGCATAGAATAAAGGGTTCTGTACAGGCATAAAGAAACCTGAAAAGTCACCCACGCGGGATTTGAACTCAAGACCCCACGGGCAGAAACCGGCGCTTTAACCATTACACC
Source organism: Xenopus laevis (assembly GCF_017654675.1). NCBI lineage: Eukaryota > Metazoa > Chordata > Amphibia > Anura > Pipidae > Xenopus > Xenopus laevis. The sequence continues at coordinate 92,848,926 of NC_054383.1, forward strand.
ACAGGAAACTAGACCTTCTGTGGTTGGTTCTGGATGACTGTAATAACCCTTTGTCCCCTTGTGCCTCTGCATTGACCGGCAGGGCTGGAAGTCAATCTTCTGCCTAATAAAGTCAATACCAACCTGAGGCCCCTTCCTGAAAGAGCCTGCTTGAATAGCTCAGTTGGTAGAGCGCGCGGCTATGGTTGATAACCTGGTCCAAAAGGTTGTGGGTTCAATTCCCACCTCTGCCAAAAACGCAGCTCCAGTCTGCTGTGAATAAACCATCTCACGAGAGTGATGGAAGGGCAAGTGCCAGTAGTCCATCATTTGGCTGCCCTTTTTTCCAACTGGGGCTGTCCTTCTAAGCTACGCCGCTATGTACTTCTACTTCAGGCCAGGGCTTCCCCATCTAGCACCTTGCCCTTTGCATCAACTTGGGTATTTTTTCCCCATACAGAACTCTTTTTGGGGTTTGCCTAGCATCAGCCTGAAGTTGACCTTGGCAAATTGCTTAATGAGGACAGTGTTCTGTGCCAAGCTTAAAAAAAACAAGCATTTGAGAAGCTGACTAGCGAGTGCAGCTTTGGTGCGATTCTGCCGAAAAGAGAGTAGAGTACGCTCTTGATTGCAGATTGCAGATCTGCATAGAATAAAGGGTTCTGTACAGGCATAAAGAAACCTGAAAAGTCACCCACGCGGGATTTGAACTCAAGACCCCACGGGCAGAAACCGGCGCTTTAACCATTACACCACAGGAAACTAGACCTTCTGTGGTTGGTTCTGGATGACTGTAATAACCCTTTGTCCCCTTGTGCCTCTGCATTGACCGGCAGGGCTGGAAGTCAATCTTCTGCCTAATAAAGTCAATACCAACCTGAGGCCCCTTCCTGAAAGAGCCTGCTTGAATAGCTCAGTTGGTAGAGCGCGCGGCTATGGTTGATAACCTGGTCCAAAAGGTTGTGGGTTCAATTCCCACCTCTGCCAAAAACGCAGCTCCAGTCTGCTGTGAATAAACCATCTCACGAGAGTGATGGAAGGGCAAGTGCCAGTAGTCCATCATTTGGCTGCCCTTTTTTCCAACTGGGGCTGTCCTTCTAAGCTACGCCGCTATGTACTTCTACTTCAGGCCAGGGCTTCCCCATCTAGCACCTTGCCCTTTGCATCAACTTGGGTATTTTTTCCCCATACAGAACTCTTTTTGGGGTTTGCCTAGCATCAGCCTGAAGTTGACCTTGGCAAATTGCTTAATGAGGACAGTGTTCTGTGCCAAGCTTAAAAAAACAAGCATTTGAGAAGCTGACTAGCGAGTGCAGCTTTGGTGCGATTCTGCCGAAAAGAGAGTAGAGTACGCTCTTGATTGCAGATTGCAGATCTGCATAGAATAAAGGGTTCTGTACAGGCATAAAGAAACCTGAAAAGTCACCCACGCGGGATTTGAACTCAAGACCCCACGGGCAGAAACCGGCGCTTTAACCATTACACCACAGGAAACTAGACCTTCTGTGGTTGGTTCTGGATGACTGTAATAACCCTTTGTCCCCTTGTGCCTCTGCATTGACCGGCAGGGCTGGAAGTCAATCTTCTGCCTAATAAAGTCAATACCAACCTGAGGCCCCTTCCTGAAAGAGCCTGCTTGAATAGCTCAGTTGGTAGAGCGCGCGGCTATGGTTGATAACCTGGTCCAAAAGGTTGTGGGTTCAATTCCCACCTCTGCCAAAAACGCAGCTCCAGTCTGCTGTGAATAAACCATCTCACGAGAGTGATGGAAGGGCAAGTGCCAGTAGTCCATCATTTGGCTGCCCTTTTTTCCAACTGGGGCTGTCCTTCTAAGCTACGCCGCTATGTACTTCTACTTCAGGCCAGGGCTTCCCCATCTAGCACCTTGCCCTTTGCATCAACTTGGGTATTTTTTCCCCATACAGAACTCTTTTTGGGGTTTGCCTAGCATCAGCCTGAAGTTGACCTTGGCAAATTGCTTAATGAGGACAGTGTTCTGTGCCAAGCTTAAAAAAAACAAGCATTTGAGAAGCTGACTAGCGAGTGCAGCTTTGGTGCGATTCTGCCGAAAAGAGAGTAGAGTACGCTCTTGATTGCAGATTGCAGATCTGCATAGAATAAAGGGTTCTGTACAGGCATAAAGAAACCTGAAAAGTCACCCACGCGGGATTTGAACTCAAGACCCCACGGGCAGAAACCGGCGCTTTAACCATTACACCACAGGAAACTAGACCTTCTGTGGTTGGTTCTGGATGACTGTAATAACCCTTTGTCCCCTTGTGCCTCTGCATTGACCGGCAGGGCTGGAAGTCAATCTTCTGCCTAATAAAGTCAATACCAACCTGAGGCCCCTTCCTGAAAGAGCCTGCTTGAATAGCTCAGTTGGTAGAGCGCGCGGCTATGGTTGATAACCTGGTCCAAAAGGTTGTGGGTTCAATTCCCACCTCTGCCAAAAACGCAGCTCCAGTCTGCTGTGAATAAACCATCTCACGAGAGTGATGGAAGGGCAAGTGCCAGTAGTCCATCATTTGGCTGCCCTTTTTTCCAACTGGGGCTGTCCTTCTAAGCTACGCCGCTATGTACTTCTACTTCAGGCCAGGGCTTCCCCATCTAGCACCTTGCCCTTTGCATCAACTTGGGTATTTTTTCCCCATACAGAACTCTTTTTGGGGTTTGCCTAGCATCAGCCTGAAGTTGACCTTGGCAAATTGCTTAATGAGGACAGTGTTCTGTGCCAAGCTTAAAAAAACAAGCATTTGAGAAGCTGACTAGCGAGTGCAGCTTTGGTGCGATTCTGCCGAAAAGAGAGTAGAGTACGCTCTTGATTGCAGATTGCAGATCTGCATAGAATAAAGGGTTCTGTACAGGCATAAAGAAACCTGAAAAGTCACCCACGCGGGATTTGAACTCAAGACCCCACGGGCAGAAACCGGCGCTTTAACCATTACACCACAGGAAACTAGACCTTCTGTGGTTGGTTCTGGATGACTGTAATAACCCTTTGTCCCCTTGTGCCTCTGCATTGACCGGCAGGGCTGGAAGTCAATCTTCTGCCTAATAAAGTCAATACCAACCTGAGGCCCCTTCCTGAAAGAGCCTGCTTGAATAGCTCAGTTGGTAGAGCGCGCGGCTATGGTTGATAACCTGGTCCAAAAGGTTGTGGGTTCAATTCCCACCTCTGCCAAAAACGCAGCTCCAGTCTGCTGTGAATAAACCATCTCACGAGAGTGATGGAAGGGCAAGTGCCAGTAGTCCATCATTTGGCTGCCCTTTTTTCCAACTGGGGCTGTCCTTCTAAGCTACGCCGCTATGTACTTCTACTTCAGGCCAGGGCTTCCCCATCTAGCACCTTGCCCTTTGCATCAACTTGGGTATTTTTTCCCCATACAGAACTCTTTTTGGGGTTTGCCTAGCATCAGCCTGAAGTTGACCTTGGCAAATTGCTTAATGAGGACAGTGTTCTGTGCCAAGCTTAAAAAAAACAAGCATTTGAGAAGCTGACTAGCGAGTGCAGCTTTGGTGCGATTCTGCCGAAAAGAGAGTAGAGTACGCTCTTGATTGCAGATTGCAGATCTGCATAGAATAAAGGGTTCTGTACAGGCATAAAGAAACCTGAAAAGTCACCCACGCGGGATTTGAACTCAAGACCCCACGGGCAGAAACCGGCGCTTTAACCATTACACCACAGGAAACTAGACCTTCTGTGGTTGGTTCTGGATGACTGTAATAACCCTTTGTCCCCTTGTGCCTCTGCATTGACCGGCAGGGCTGGAAGTCAATCTTCTGCCTAATAAAGTCAATACCAACCTGAGGCCCCTTCCTGAAAGAGCCTGCTTGAATAGCTCAGTTGGTAGAGCGCGCGGCTATGGTTGATAACCTGGTCCAAAAGGTTGTGGGTTCAATTCCCACCTCTGCCAAAAACGCAGCTCCAGTCTGCTGTGAATAAACCATCTCACGAGAGTGATGGAAGGGCAAGTGCCAGTAGTCCATCATTTGGCTGCCCTTTTTTCCAACTGGGGCTGTCCTTCTAAGCTACGCCGCTATGTACTTCTACTTCAGGCCAGGGCTTCCCCATCTAGCACCTTGCCCTTTGCATCAACTTGGGTATTTTTTCCCCATACAGAACTCTTTTGGGGTTTGCCTAGCATCAGCCTGAAGTTGACCTTGGCAAATTGCTTAATGAGGACAGTGTTCTGTGCCAAGCTTAAAAAAACAAGCATTTGAGAAGCTGACTAGCGAGTGCAGCTTTGGTGCGATTCTGCCGAAAAGAGAGTAGAGTACGCTCTTGATTGCAGATTGCAGATCTGCATAGAATAAAGGGTTCTGTACAGGCATAAAGAAACCTGAAAAGTCACCCACGCGGGATTTGAACTCAAGACCCCACGGGCAGAAACCGGCGCTTTAACCATTACACCACAGGAAACTAGACCTTCTGTGGTTGGTTCTGGATGACTGTAATAACCCTTTGTCCCCTTGTGCCTCTGCATTGACCGGCAGGGCTGGAAGTCAATCTTCTGCCTAATAAAGTCAATACCAACCTGAGGCCCCTTCCTGAAAGAGCCTGCTTGAATAGCTCAGTTGGTAGAGCGCGCGGCTATGGTTGATAACCTGGTCCAAAAGGTTGTGGGTTCAATTCCCACCTCTGCCAAAAACGCAGCTCCAGTCTGCTGTGAATAAACCATCTCACGAGAGTGATGGAAGGGCAAGTGCCAGTAGTCCATCATTTGGCTGCCCTTTTTTCCAACTGGGGCTGTCCTTCTAAGCTACGCCGCTATGTACTTCTACTTCAGGCCAGGGCTTCCCCATCTAGCACCTTGCCCTTTGCATCAACTTGGGTATTTTTTCCCCATACAGAACTCTTTTTGGGGTTTGCCTAGCATCAGCCTGAAGTTGACCTTGGCAAATTGCTTAATGAGGACAGTGTTCTGTGCCAAGCTTAAAAAAACAAGCATTTGAGAAGCTGACTAGCGAGTGCAGCTTTGGTGCGATTCTGCCGAAAAGAGAGTAGAGTACGCTCTTGATTGCAGATTGCAGATCTGCATAGAATAAAGGGTTCTGTACAGGCATAAAGAAACCTGAAAAGTCACCCACGCGGGATTTGAACTCAAGACCCCACGGGCAGAAACCGGCGCTTTAACCATTACACCACAGGAAACTAGACCTTCTGTGGTTGGTTCTGGATGACTGTAATAACCCTTTGTCCCCTTGTGCCTCTGCATTGACCGGCAGGGCTGGAAGTCAATCTTCTGCCTAATAAAGTCAATACCAACCTGAGGCCCCTTCCTGAAAGAGCCTGCTTGAATAGCTCAGTTGGTAGAGCGCGCGGCTATGGTTGATAACCTGGTCCAAAAGGTTGTGGGTTCAATTCCCACCTCTGCCAAAAACGCAGCTCCAGTCTGCTGTGAATAAACCATCTCACGAGAGTGATGGAAGGGCAAGTGCCAGTAGTCCATCATTTGGCTGCCCTTTTTTCCAACTGGGGCTGTCCTTCTAAGCTACGCCGCTATGTACTTCTACTTCAGGCCAGGGCTTTTCCCATCTAGCACCTTGCCCTTTGCATCAACTTGGGTATTTTTTCCCCATACAGAACTCTTTTTGGGGTTTGCCTAGCATCAGCCTGAAGTTGACCTTGGCAAATTGCTTAATGAGGACAGTGTTCTGTGCCAAGCTTAAAAAAAACAAGCATTTGAGAAGCTGACTAGCGAGTGCAGCTTTGGTGCGATTCTGCCGAAAAGAGAGTAGAGTACGCTCTTGATTGCAGATTGCAGATCTGCATAGAATAAAGGGTTCTGTACAGGCATAAAGAAACCTGAAAAGTCACCCACGCGGGATTTGAACTCAAGACCCCACGGGCAGAAACCGGCGCTTTAACCATTACACCACAGGAAACTAGACCTTCTGTGGTTGGTTCTGGATGACTGTAATAACCCTTTGTCCCCTTGTGCCTCTGCATTGACCGGCAGGGCTGGAAGTCAATCTTCTGCCTAATAAAGTCAATACCAACCTGAGGCCCCTTCCTGAAAGAGCCTGCTTGAATAGCTCAGTTGGTAGAGCGCGCGGCTATGGTTGATAACCTGGTCCAAAAGGTTGTGGGTTCAATTCCCACCTCTGCCAAAAACGCAGCTCCAGTCTGCTGTGAATAAACCATCTCACGAGAGTGATGGAAGGGCAAGTGCCAGTAGTCCATCATTTGGCTGCCCTTTTTTCCAACTGGGGCTGTCCTTCTAAGCTACGCCGCTATGTACTTCTACTTCAGGCCAGGGCTTCCCCATCTAGCACCTTGCCCTTTGCATCAACTTGGGTATTTTTTCCCCATACAGAACTCTTTTTGGGGTTTGCCTAGCATCAGCCTGAAGTTGACCTTGGCAAATTGCTTAATGAGGACAGTGTTCTGTGCCAAGCTTAAAAAAACAGCATTTGAGAAGCTGACTAGCGAGTGCAGCTTTGGTGGCGATTCTGCCGAAAAGAGAGTAGAGTACGCTCTTGATTGCAGATTGCAGATCTGCATAGAATAAAGGGTTCTGTACAGGCATAAAGAAACCTGAAAAGTCACCCACGCGGGATTTGAACTCAAGACCCCACGGGCAGAAACCGGCGCTTTAACCATTACACCACAGGAAACTAGACCTTCTGTGGTTGGTTCTGGATGACTGTAATAACCCTTTGTCCCCTTGTGCCTCTGCATTGACCGGCAGGGCTGGAAGTCAATCTTCTGCCTAATAAAGTCAATACCAACCTGAGGCCCCTTCCTGAAAGAGGCCTGCTTGAATAGCTCAGTTGGTAGAGCGCGCGGCTATGGTTGATAACCTGGTCCAAAAGGTTGTGGGTTCAATTCCCACCTCTGCCAAAAACGCAGCTCCAGTCTGCTGTGAATAAACCATCTCACGAGAGTGATGGAAGGGCAAGTGCCAGTAGTCCATCATTTGGCTGCCCTTTTTTCCAACTGGGGCTGTCCTTCTAAGCTACGCCGCTATGTACTTCTACTTCAGGCCAGGGCTTCCCCATCTAGCACCTTGCCCTTTGCATCAACTTGGGTATTTTTTCCCCATACAGAACTCTTTTTTGGGGTTTGCCTAGCATCAGCCTGAAGTTGACCTTGGCAAAATTGCTTAATGAGGACAGTGTTCTGTGCCAAGCTTTAAAAAAAACAAGCATTTGAGAAGCTGACTAGCGAGTGCAGCTTTGGTGCGATTCTGCCGAAAAGAGAGTAGAGTACGCTCTTGATTGCAGATTGCAGATCTGCATAGAATAAAGGGTTCTGTACAGGCATAAAGAAACCTGAAAAGTCACCCACGCGGGATTTGAACTCAAGACCCCACGGGCAGAAACCGGCGCTTTAACCATTACACCACGGCATGAAAACTAGACCTTACTGTGCGTTGGTTCTGGCAATGATACTGTATAACCCTTTGGTCCCTTGGTGCGCTCTGCGGATACATGTCAGTGCGCATTTGGCCCGAATGACCTGCTCATACTGAGACCGTAGAAACGGAACTCCAGGACCCGGCCCCCCCATGGGAGCTACACACTCCGCATGACCATAGGCCTACCTCAACAGCGCTGGTGAAGCACTGCGCCACACCAATGACAGGGACGCCTTAGGCGGTAATACGCGAGAGCCGCCACGACGGCGGTCACGCGGCGGACAATCGAGGCGCCGTCGCTAGACCTGTCGGTATCAGGGATGCCGCTGACAGCTCAGGTTCATACTGTCACTGACATATATACGACCGAGCAAGAATCTAGAGAGAGTACAGTTAGTGTCAAATCAAGGAAATGGTCTAGCGCACCTGCGCACTAACGCGCAATCCCTCAGATTGATGCCGCCGGAGAAAGACGACACCTCCATGCAGCAGGCACAACGACGCACAGCAGTAATTACCCACGTGACAGATCACATTGATGCGAGGACACACACAGACAGTTCACCCGGGTCCAGATCAGAGAGCACTATCGAGAAGCGCGTAGATCATAACTAACCGAAATGACAGAGGAGGACCCAACGAGAAGAACCCGTCGAATAATACAAATCTTGATCTAGCTTGCGAGGAGGGCGGCGCGGTGAAAGGCGATATTCAGAAACGGGGAACCGTGATGCTCGTAAAAATGCGCGTGAAAGACTGATGATACAATCATGACGACAGGTCGAATGTTCGACGCTCTCCGATACGTTCATATACGCGACCAGAACAGTCTATGAGCTATAGAAGCATGCACAGATATGATCAGACCAACGAGAAACCAATATCTCAGCCGCCACTCGAGGGATTGCAAATGTAACACGAAATGAGCACGGTCAGCTCTGGAGAGATACCGTGGTAAGCAGATCTGGTTAATAGGTCTCAGCAACTCGCATGACGGTGAATACAGATCATTAGTTATTCGGACTGAGCTTGTGGCTAACGCCGAGTAGATCACCATCAACGGATACGAAAGTTTTGGTGTTGAAGATGTTCACCTCAGAGTCGACATTTTCAGTCGAGCAGGCTGACGTAGGTGAATAAGCCTGTGGACAACTAATAACACATACTGATGCGGTATGGCTGTCTAATGAGGTAGAACTTCAATGTTGACTAGCCGCATCGTCTGGGCTAATAGATCGATTTCATCATCTCGAGATATTCTCAAGGTGCTTTCAATCACTTAGTATTCACTAACGCACCGCGTTGAATCAGATTAGCAACGTCACGATCCGAGAGTGACCTCAGACTTAGCTTAGAACTGCGATGTAGTGACACGAGGCTGCAAGATCTGTAATGAGTCCTGCCGGTCATACACATTGTCTATGTGCATCACGTGTCGAAGGCGACCGAGATCAGGTCGTGCGTATTGCACAAGGTGGATACGATCTATACGCAGATGGACCAGAAACAATGCCAGATGACATCGACCTGTATTGCTTGATTATCGCGCGAGTTCAGTACCACAGCGGAACGGATCAGCGTACGGATGACAGCTGCATACAGCAAGACGAGGAAAAGTCGCAATACAGGCGGAAAACAGCAGTGCAGACATCGGAAGCCAGAAATAAGCTGCACGACACACAGAAGAGAGACGTAAGCCAGCTGTGAAGGACAAGGTCTCGTTACCGTGCTTACAATAATCAAGACCTGCTACTGATACAGCGATACGGGAAGGCGATCGGGAAGTTCATCGCTCAAGAGCAACGATGAAGCCGAACAGGGCGCTTCACTGAACCTAACACCATCAAGACACGAGACCATGGACTCAAGGGACTCTGTAACCTAAGGAGCGAGCAACGCATCATTGATGGCTAGTGCGAATAACATTGACTAGTACAGACAGAAGCGAGGATCACATGAAGACCACGCATCTACTCTATAGAAGGCAACGGAGACACAGCAGTGCACGAGCGAGGAGACGATAAGTGGCAGGGAGAACATATAGAAGACTTGAGGCGGCAGCAGTTACACAACGTCCACAGCCTAACGACCAAGCGAAGAAGCGACCACAGATCACAACTCGGAAGAGGTCTCCAGTATGGCAGACATGACCATGACAAGGCGGGGGCACGCCGAGAACCGACCTACGAACAAAACGACCTCGCGAACCGCCGTTAGGCGTTCCAGAGACAGGAAACATGAAGTTATAGAACGAGAGAACTTACACGGGTAAGGCGCGGGGTGGGACCCAGGGGGGGCGGGGGGGCGGGCGGGGGTGGGGGGGGGTGGGGGGGGGCGGGGTGGGGGGGGCGGGGGGGGGGGGGGGGGGGGGGGAGGGGCGGGGGGGGGGGGAGGGGGGCCTGTCCCGGGCGCGTCCACAGGAGGCGGTTCCGTGTGGCGGGCTCTCGTCGGTCGCGTCGAGTCGTCGCGCTGACGCCGGGGTGATATTGATGCAGATGATATGAATAGTCTTCTGCAGCACGCAAATTTAGAAAACTGAAAAGTCACCCGACCGGATTTGAACTCAAGACCCCACGGGCACAAACCGCGCTTTTAACCTATACACCACAGGAAACTAAGACCTCAGTGGTTGGTTCTGGATGACTGTAATAACCTCTTGTCCCCTTGTGCCTCTGCATTGACCGGCAGGCTGGAAGTCAATCTCTGCCTAATAAAGTCAATACCAACCTGAGGCCCCTTCCTGAAAACCGCTGAGTTAATAGCTCAAGTTGGTAGAGCGAGCCTCGCCTAGTTGAAACCTGGTCCAAAAGTTGTGTGTTCAATTCCCACCTCTCCAAAAAACGCAGCTCCAGTCTGCTTGAATAAACCATCTCACGAGAGTGATGGAAGGCAAGTGCCAAGTAGTCCATCTTTTGGCTGCCCTTTTTTCCAACTGGGGCTGTCCTTCTAAGCTACGCCGCTATGTACTTCTACTTCAGGCCAGGGCTTCCCCATCTAGCACCTTGCCCTTTGCATCAACTTGGGTATTTTTTCCCCATACAGAACTCTTTTTGGGGTTTGCCTAGCATCAGCCTGAAGTTGACCTTGGCAAATTGCTTAATGAGGACAGTGTTCTGTGCCAAGCTTAAAAAAAACAAGCATTTGAGAAGCTGACTAGCGAGTGCAGCTTTGGTGCGATTCTGCCGAAAAGAGAGTAGAGTACGCTCTTGATTGCAGATTGCAGATCTGCATAGAATAAAGGGTTCTGTACAGGCATAAAGAAACCTGAAAAGTCACCCACGCGGGATTTGAACTCAAGACCCCACGGGCAGAAACCGGCGCTTTAACCATTACACCACAGGAAACTAGACCTTCTGTGGTTGGTTCTGGATGACTGTAATAACCCTTTGTCCCCTTGTGCCTCTGCATTGACCGGCAGGGCTGGAAGTCAATCTTCTGCCTAATAAAGTCAATACCAACCTGAGGCCCCTTCCTGAAAGAGCCTGCTTGAATAGCTCAGTTGGTAGAGCGCGCGGCTATGGTTGATAACCTGGTCCAAAAGGTTGTGGGTTCAATTCCCACCTCTGCCAAAAACGCAGCTCCAGTCTGCTGTGAATAAACCATCTCACGAGAGTGATGGAAGGGCAAGTGCCAGTAGTCCATCATTTGGCTGCCCTTTTTTCCAACTGGGGCTGTCCTTCTAAGCTACGCCGCTATGTACTTCTACTTCAGGCCAGGGCTTCCCCATCTAGCACCTTGCCCTTTGCATCAACTTGGGTATTTTTTCCCCATACAGAACTCTTTTTGGGGTTTGCCTAGCATCAGCCTGAAGTTGACCTTGGCAAATTGCTTAATGAGGACAGTGTTCTGTGCCAAGCTTAAAAAAAACAAGCATTTGAGAAGCTGACTAGCGAGTGCAGCTTTGGTGCGATTCTGCCGAAAAGAGAGTAGAGTACGCTCTTGATTGCAGATCTGCATAGAATAAAGGGTTCTGTACAGGCATAAAGAAACCTGAAAAGTCACCCACGCGGGATTTGAACTCAAGACCCCACGGGCAGAAACCGGCGCTTTAACCATTACACCACAGGAAACTAGACCTTCTGTGGTTGGTTCTGGATGACTGTAATAACCCTTTGTCCCCTTGTGCCTCTGCATTGACCGGCAGGGCTGGAAGTCAATCTTCTGCCTAATAAAGTCAATACCAACCTGAGGCCCCTTCCTGAAAGAGCCTGCTTGAATAGCTCAGTTGGTAGAGCGCGCGGCTATGGTTGATAACCTGGTCCAAAAGGTTGTGGGTTCAATTCCCACCTCTGCCAAAAACGCAGCTCCAGTCTGCTGTGAATAAACCATCTCACGAGAGTGATGGAAGGGCAAGTGCCAGTAGTCCATCATTTGGCTGCCCTTTTTTCCAACTGGGGCTGTCCTTCTAAGCTACGCCGCTATGTACTTCTACTTCAGGCCAGGGCTTCCCCATCTAGCACCTTGCCCTTTGCATCAACTTGGGTATTTTTTCCCCATACAGAACTCTTTTTGGGGTTTGCCTAGCATCAGCCTGAAGTTGACCTTGGCAAATTGCTTAATGAGGACAGTGTTCTGTGCCAAGCTTAAAAAAAACAAGCATTTGAGAAGCTGACTAGCGAGTGCAGCTTTGGTGCGATTCTGCCGAAAAGAGAGTAGAGTACGCTCTTGATTGCAGATTGCAGATCTGCATAGAATAAAGGGTTCTGTACAGGCATAAAGAAACCTGAAAAGTCACCCACGCGGGATTTGAACTCAAGACCCCACGGGCAGAAACCGGCGCTTTAACCATTACACCACAGGAAACTAGACCTTCTGTGGTTGGTTCTGGATGACTGTAATAACCCTTTGTCCCCTTGTGCCTCTGCATTGACCGGCAGGGCTGGAAGTCAATCTTCTGCCTAATAAAGTCAATACCAACCTGAGGCCCCTTCCTGAAAGAGCCTGCTTGAATAGCTCAGTTGGTAGAGCGCGCGGCTATGGTTGATAACCTGGTCCAAAAGGTTGTGGGTTCAATTCCCACCTCTGCCAAAAACGCAGCTCCAGTCTGCTGTGAATAAACCATCTCACGAGAGTGATGGAAGGGCAAGTGCCAGTAGTCCATCATTTGGCTGCCCTTTTTCCAACTGGGGCTGTCCTTCTAAGCTACGCCGCTATGTACTTCTACTTCAGGCCAGGGCTTCCCCATCTAGCACCTTGCCCTTTGCATCAACTTGGGTATTTTTTCCCCATACAGAACTCTTTTTGGGGTTTGCCTAGCATCAGCCTGAAGTTGACCTTGGCAAATTGCTTAATGAGGACAGTGTTCTGTGCCAAGCTTAAAAAAAACAAGCATTTGAGAAGCTGACTAGCGAGTGCAGCTTTGGTGCGATTCTGCCGAAAAGAGAGTAGAGTACGCTCTTGATTGCAGATTGCAGATCTGCATAGAATAAAGGGTTCTGTACAGGCATAAAGAAACCTGAAAAGTCACCCACGCGGGATTTGAACTCAAGACCCCACGGGCAGAAACCGGCGCTTTAACCATTACACCACAGGAAACTAGACCTTCTGTGGTTGGTTCTGGATGACTGTAATAACCCTTTGTCCCCTTGTGCCTCTGCATTGACCGGCAGGGCTGGAAGTCAATCTTCTGCCTAATAAAGTCAATACCAACCTGAGGCCCCTTCCTGAAAGAGCCTGCTTGAATAGCTCAGTTGGTAGAGCGCGCGGCTATGGTTGATAACCTGGTCCAAAAGGTTGTGGGTTCAATTCCCACCTCTGCCAAAAACGCAGCTCCAGTCTGCTGTGAATAAACCATCTCACGAGAGTGATGGAAGGGCAAGTGCCAGTAGTCCATCATTTGGCTGCCCTTTTTTCCAACTGGGGCTGTCCTTCTAAGCTACGCCGCTATGTACTTCTACTTCAGGCCAGGGCTTCCCCATCTAGCACCTTGCCCTTTGCATCAACTTGGGTATTTTTTCCCCATACAGAACTCTTTTTGGGGTTTGCCTAGCATCAGCCTGAAGTTGACCTTGGCAAATTGCTTAATGAGGACAGTGTTCTGTGCCAAGCTTAAAAAAACAAGCATTTGAGAAGCTGACTAGCGAGTGCAGCTTTGGTGCGATTCTGCCGAAAAGAGAGTAGAGTACGCTCTTGATTGCAGATTGCAGATCTGCATAGAATAAAGGGTTCTGTACAGGCATAAAGAAACCTGAAAAGTCACCCACGCGGGATTTGAACTCAAGACCCCACGGGCAGAAACCGGCGCTTTAACCATTACACCACAGGAAACTAGACCTTCTGTGGTTGGTTCTGGATGACTGTAATAACCCTTTGTCCCCTTGTGCCTCTGCATTGACCGGCAGGGCTGGAAGTCAATCTTCTGCCTAATAAAGTCAATACCAACCTGAGGCCCCTTCCTGAAAGAGCCTGCTTGAATAGCTCAGTTGGTAGAGCGCGCGGCTATGGTTGATAACCTGGTCCAAAAGGTTGTGGGTTCAATTCCCACCTCTGCCAAAAACGCAGCTCCAGTCTGCTGTGAATAAACCATCTCACGAGAGTGATGGAAGGGCAAGTGCCAGTAGTCCATCATTTGGCTGCCCTTTTTTCCAACTGGGGCTGTCCTTCTAAGCTACGCCGCTATGTACTTCTACTTCAGGCCAGGGCTTCCCCATCTAGCACCTTGCCCTTTGCATCAACTTGGGTATTTTTTCCCCATACAGAACTCTTTTTGGGGTTTGCCTAGCATCAGCCTGAAGTTGACCTTGGCAAATTGCTTAATGAGGACAGTGTTCTGTGCCAAGCTTAAAAAAAACAAGCATTTGAGAAGCTGACTAGCGAGTGCAGCTTTGGTGCGATTCTGCCGAAAAGAGAGTAGAGTACGCTCTTGATTGCAGATCTGCATAGAATAAAGGGTTCTGTACAGGCATAAAGAAACCTGAAAAGTCACCCACGCGGGATTTGAACTCAAGACCCCACGGGCAGAAACCGGCGCTTTAACCATTACACCACAGGAAACTAGACCTTCTGTGGTTGGTTCTGGATGACTGTAATAACCCTTTGTCCCCTTGTGCCTCTGCATTGACCGGCAGGGCTGGAAGTCAATCTTCTGCCTAATAAAGTCAATACCAACCTGAGGCCCCTTCCTGAAAGAGCCTGCTTGAATAGCTCAGTTGGTAGAGCGCGCGGCTATGGTTGATAACCTGGTCCAAAAGGTTGTGGGTTCAATTCCCACCTCTGCCAAAAACGCAGCTCCAGTCTGCTGTGAATAAACCATCTCACGAGAGTGATGGAAGGGCAAGTGCCAGTAGTCCATCATTTGGCTGCCCTTTTTTCCAACTGGGGCTGTCCTTCTAAGCTACGCCGCTATGTACTTCTACTTCAGGCCAGGGCTTCCCCATCTAGCACCTTGCCCTTTGCATCAACTTGGGTATTTTTTCCCCATACAGAACTCTTTTTGGGGTTTGCCTAGCATCAGCCTGAAGTTGACCTTGGCAAATTGCTTAATGAGGACAGTGTTCTGTGCCAAGCTTAAAAAAAACAAGCATTTGAGAAGCTGACTAGCGAGTGCAGCTTTGGTGCGATTCTGCCGAAAAGAGAGTAGAGTACGCTCTTGATTGCAGATTGCAGATCTGCATAGAATAAAGGGTTCTGTACAGGCATAAAGAAACCTGAAAAGTCACCCACGCGGGATTTGAACTCAAGACCCCACGGGCAGAAACCGGCGCTTTAACCATTACACCACAGGAAACTAGACCTTCTGTGGTTGGTTCTGGATGACTGTAATAACCCTTTGTCCCCTTGTGCCTCTGCATTGACCGGCAGGGCTGGAAGTCAATCTTCTGCCTAATAAAGTCAATACCAACCTGAGGCCCCTTCCTGAAAGAGCCTGCTTGAATAGCTCAGTTGGTAGAGCGCGCGGCTATGGTTGATAACCTGGTCCAAAAGGTTGTGGGTTCAATTCCCACCTCTGCCAAAAACGCAGCTCCAGTCTGCTGTGAATAAACCATCTCACGAGAGTGATGGAAGGGCAAGTGCCAGTAGTCCATCATTTGGCTGCCCTTTTTTCCAACTGGGGCTGTCCTTCTAAGCTACGCCGCTATGTACTTCTACTTCAGGCCAGGGCTTCCCCATCTAGCACCTTGCCCTTTGCATCAACTTGGGTATTTTTTCCCCATACAGAACTCTTTTTGGGGTTTGCCTAGCATCAGCCTGAAGTTGACCTTGGCAAATTGCTTAATGAGGACAGTGTTCTGTGCCAAGCTTAAAAAAAACAAGCATTTGAGAAGCTGACTAGCGAGTGCAGCTTTGGTGCGATTCTGCCGAAAAGAGAGTAGAGTACGCTCTTGATTGCAGATTGCAGATCTGCATAGAATAAAGGGTTCTGTACAGGCATAAAGAAACCTGAAAAGTCACCCACGCGGGATTTGAACTCAAGACCCCACGGGCAGAAACCGGCGCTTTAACCATTACACCACAGGAAACTAGACCTTCTGTGGTTGGTTCTGGATGACTGTAATAACCCTTTGTCCCCTTGTGCCTCTGCATTGACCGGCAGGGCTGGAAGTCAATCTTCTGCCTAATAAAGTCAATACCAACCTGAGGCCCCTTCCTGAAAGAGCCTGCTTGAATAGCTCAGTTGGTAGAGCGCGCGGCTATGGTTGATAACCTGGTCCAAAAGGTTGTGGGTTCAATTCCCACCTCTGCCAAAAACGCAGCTCCAGTCTGCTGTGAATAAACCATCTCACGAGAGTGATGGAAGGGCAAGTGCCAGTAGTCCATCATTTGGCTGCCCTTTTTTCCAACTGGGGCTGTCCTTCTAAGCTACGCCGCTATGTACTTCTACTTCAGGCCAGGGCTTCCCCATCTAGCACCTTGCCCTTTGCATCAACTTGGGTATTTTTTCCCCATACAGAACTCTTTTTGGGGTTTGCCTAGCATCAGCCTGAAGTTGACCTTGGCAAATTGCTTAATGAGGACAGTGTTCTGTGCCAAGCTTAAAAAAAACAAGCATTTGAGAAGCTGACTAGCGAGTGCAGCTTTGGTGCGATTCTGCCGAAAAGAGAGTAGAGTACGCTCTTGATTGCAGATCTGCATAGAATAAAGGGTTCTGTACAGGCATAAAGAAACCTGAAAAGTCACCCACGCGGGATTTGAACTCAAGACCCCACGGGCAGAAACCGGCGCTTTAACCATTACACCACAGGAAACTAGACCTTCTGTGGTTGGTTCTGGATGACTGTAATAACCCTTTGTCCCCTTGTGCCTCTGCATTGACCGGCAGGGCTGGAAGTCAATCTTCTGCCTAATAAAGTCAATACCAACCTGAGGCCCCTTCCTGAAAGAGCCTGCTTGAATAGCTCAGTTGGTAGAGCGCGCGGCTATGGTTGATAACCTGGTCCAAAAGGTTGTGGGTTCAATTCCCACCTCTGCCAAAAACGCAGCTCCAGTCTGCTGTGAATAAACCATCTCACGAGAGTGATGGAAGGGCAAGTGCCAGTAGTCCATCATTTGGCTGCCCTTTTTTCCAACTGGGGCTGTCCTTCTAAGCTACGCCGCTATGTACTTCTACTTCAGGCCAGGGCTTCCCCATCTAGCACCTTGCCCTTTGCATCAACTTGGGTATTTTTTCCCCATACAGAACTCTTTTTGGGGTTTGCCTAGCATCAGCCTGAAGTTGACCTTGGCAAATTGCTTAATGAGGACAGTGTTCTGTGCCAAGCTTAAAAAAACAAGCATTTGAGAAGCTGACTAGCGAGTGCAGCTTTGGTGCGATTCTGCCGAAAAGAGAGTAGAGTACGCTCTTGATTGCAGATTGCAGATCTGCATAGAATAAAGGGTTCTGTACAGGCATAAAGAAACCTGAAAAGTCACCCACGCGGGATTTGAACTCAAGACCCCACGGGCAGAAACCGGCGCTTTAACCATTACACCACAGGAAACTAGACCTTCTGTGGTTGGTTCTGGATGACTGTAATAACCCTTTGTCCCCTTGTGCCTCTGCATTGACCGGCAGGGCTGGAAGTCAATCTTCTGCCTAATAAAGTCAATACCAACCTGAGGCCCCTTCCTGAAAGAGCCTGCTTGAATAGCTCAGTTGGTAGAGCGCGCGGCTATGGTTGATAACCTGGTCCAAAAGGTTGTGGGTTCAATTCCCACCTCTGCCAAAAACGCAGCTCCAGTCTGCTGTGAATAAACCATCTCACGAGAGTGATGGAAGGGCAAGTGCCAGTAGTCCATCATTTGGCTGCCCTTTTTTCCAACTGGGGCTGTCCTTCTAAGCTACGCCGCTATGTACTTCTACTTCAGGCCAGGGCTTCCCCATCTAGCACCTTGCCCTTTGCATCAACTTGGGTATTTTTTCCCCATACAGAACTCTTTTTGGGGTTTGCCTAGCATCAGCCTGAAGTTGACCTTGGCAAATTGCTTAATGAGGACAGTGTTCTGTGCCAAGCTTAAAAAAAACAAGCATTTGAGAAGCTGACTAGCGAGTGCAGCTTTGGTGCGATTCTGCCGAAAAGAGAGTAGAGTACGCTCTTGATTGCAGATTGCAGATCTGCATAGAATAAAGGGTTCTGTACAGGCATAAAGAAACCTGAAAAGTCACCCACGCGGGATTTGAACTCAAGACCCCACGGGCAGAAACCGGCGCTTTAACCATTACACCACAGGAAACTAGACCTTCTGTGGTTGGTTCTGGATGACTGTAATAACCCTTTGTCCCCTTGTGCCTCTGCATTGACCGGCAGGGCTGGAAGTCAATCTTCTGCCTAATAAAGTCAATACCAACCTGAGGCCCCTTCCTGAAAGAGCCTGCTTGAATAGCTCAGTTGGTAGAGCGCGCGGCTATGGTTGATAACCTGGTCCAAAAGGTTGTGGGTTCAATTCCCACCTCTGCCAAAAACGCAGCTCCAGTCTGCTGTGAATAAACCATCTCACGAGAGTGATGGAAGGGCAAGTGCCAGTAGTCCATCATTTGGCTGCCCTTTTTTCCAACTGGGGCTGTCCTTCTAAGCTACGCCGCTATGTACTTCTACTTCAGGCCAGGGCTTCCCCATCTAGCACCTTGCCCTTTGCATCAACTTGGGTATTTTTTCCCCATACAGAACTCTTTTTGGGGTTTGCCTAGCATCAGCCTGAAGTTGACCTTGGCAAATTGCTTAATGAGGACAGTGTTCTGTGCCAAGCTTAAAAAAAACAAGCATTTGAGAAGCTGACTAGCGAGTGCAGCTTTGGTGCGATTCTGCCGAAAAGAGAGTAGAGTACGCTCTTGATTGCAGATTGCAGATCTGCATAGAATAAAGGGTTCTGTACAGGCATAAAGAAACCTGAAAAGTCACCCACGCGGGATTTGAACTCAAGACCCCACGGGCAGAAACCGGCGCTTTAACCATTACACCACAGGAAACTAGACCTTCTGTGGTTGGTTCTGGATGACTGTAATAACCCTTTGTCCCCTTGTGCCTCTGCATTGACCGGCAGGGCTGGAAGTCAATCTTCTGCCTAATAAAGTCAATACCAACCTGAGGCCCCTTCCTGAAAGAGCCTGCTTGAATAGCTCAGTTGGTAGAGCGCGCGGCTATGGTTGATAACCTGGTCCAAAAGGTTGTGGGTTCAATTCCCACCTCTGCCAAAAACGCAGCTCCAGTCTGCTGTGAATAAACCATCTCACGAGAGTGATGGAAGGGCAAGTGCCAGTAGTCCATCATTTGGCTGCCCTTTTTTCCAACTGGGGCTGTCCTTCTAAGCTACGCCGCTATGTACTTCTACTTCAGGCCAGGGCTTCCCCATCTAGCACCTTGCCCTTTGCATCAACTTGGGTATTTTTTCCCCATACAGAACTCTTTTTGGGGTTTGCCTAGCATCAGCCTGAAGTTGACCTTGGCAAATTGCTTAATGAGGACAGTGTTCTGTGCCAAGCTTAAAAAAAACAAGCATTTGAGAAGCTGACTAGCGAGTGCAGCTTTGGTGCGATTCTGCCGAAAAGAGAGTAGAGTACGCTCTTGATTGCAGATTGATCTGCATAGAATAAAGGGTTCTGTACAGGCATAAAGAAACCTGAAAAGTCACCCACGCGGGATTTGAACTCAAGACCCCACGGGCAGAAACCGGCGCTTTAACCATTACACCACAGGAAACTAGACCTTCTGTGGTTGGTTCTGGATGACTGTAATAACCCTTTGTCCCCTTGTGCCTCTGCATTGACCGGCAGGGCTGGAAGTCAATCTTCTGCCTAATAAAGTCAATACCAACCTGAGGCCCATTCCTGAAAGAGCCTGCTTGAATAGCTCAGTTGGTAGAGCGCGCGGCTATGGTTGATAACCTGGTCCAAAAGGTTGTGGGTTCAATTCCCACCTCTGCCAAAAACGCAGCTCCAGTCTGCTGTGAATAAACCATCTCACGAGAGTGATGGAAGGGCAAGTGCCAGTAGTCCATCATTTGGCTGCCCTTTTTCCAACTGGGGCTGTCCTTCTAAGCTACGCCGCTATGTACTTCTACTTCAGGCCAGGGCTTCCCCATCTAGCACCTTGCCCTTTGCATCAACTTGGGTATTTTTTCCCCATACAGAACTCTTTTTGGGGTTTGCCTAGCATCAGCCTGAAGTTGACCTTGGCAAATTGCTTAATGAGGACAGTGTTCTGTGCCAAGCTTAAAAAAAACAAGCATTTGAGAAGCTGACTAGCGAGTGCAGCTTTGGTGCGATTCTGCCGAAAAGAAAGTAGAGTACGCTCTTGATTGCAGATTGCAGATCTGCATAGAATAAAGGGTTCTGTACAGGCATAAAGAAACCTGAAAAGTCACCCACGCGGGATTTGAACTCAAGACCCCACGGGCAGAAACCGGCGCTTTAACCATTACACCACAGGAAACTAGACCTTCTGTGGTTGGTTCTGGATGACTGTAATAACCCATTGTCCCCTTGTGCCTCTGCATTGACCGGCAGGGCTGGAAGTCAATCTTCTGCCTAATAAAGTCAATACCAACCTGAGGCCCTTCCCTAAAAGAGCCTGCTTGAATAGCTCAGTTGGTAGAGCGCGCGGCTATGGTTGATAACCTCGTCCAAAAGGTTGTGGGTTCAATTCCCACCTCTGCCAAAAACCCAGCTCCAGTCTGCTGTGAATAAACCATCTCACGAGAGTGATGGAAGGGCAAGTGCCAGTAGTCCATCATTTGGCTGCCCTTTTTTCCAACTGGGGCTGTCCTTCTAAGCTACGCCGCTATGTACTTCTACTTCAGGCCAGGGCTTCCCCATCTAGCACCTTGCCCTTTGCATCAACTTGGGTATTTTTTCCCCATACAGAACTCTTTTTGGGGTTTGCCTAGCATCAGCCTGAAGTTGACCTTGGCAAATTGCTTAATGAGGACAGTGTTCTGTGCCAAGCTTAAAAAAAACAAGCATTTGAGAAGCTGACTAGCGAGTGCAGCTTTGGTGCGATTCTGCCGAAAAGAAAGTAGAGTACGCTCTTGATTGCAGATCTGCATAGAATAAAGGGTTCTGTACAGGCATAAAGAAACCTGAAAAGTCACCCACGCGGGATTTGAACTCAAGACCCCACGGGCAGAAACAGGCACGTTAACCATTACACCACAGGAAACTAGACCTTCTGCTGTTGGTTCTGGATGACTGTAATAACCCATTGTCCCCTTGTGCCTCTGCATTGACCGGCAGGGCTGGAAGTCAATCTTCTGCCTAATAAAGTCAATACCAACCTGAGGCCCATTCCTGAAAGAGCCTGCTTGAATAGCTCAGTTGGTAGAGCGCGCGGCTATGGTTGATAACCTGGTCCAAAAGGTTGTGGGTTCAATTCCCACCTCTGCCAAAAACGCAGCTCCAGTCTGCTGTGCATAAACCATCTCACGAGAGTGATGGAAGGGCAAGTGCCAGTAGTCCATCATCCGCCTTCCATTTGGCTGCCCCTTTTTCCAACTGGGGCTGTCCTTCTAAGCTACGCCGCTATGTACTTCTACTTCAGGCCAGGGCTTCCCCATCTAGCACCTTGCCCTTTGCATCAACTTGGGTATTTTTTCCCCATACAGAACTCTTTTTGGGGTTTGCCTAGCATCAGCCTGAAGTTGACCTTGGCAAATTGCTTAATGAGGACAGTGTTCTGTGCCAAGCTTAAAAAAAACAAGCATTTGAGAAGCTGACTAGCGAGTGCAGCTTTGGTGCGATTCTGCCGAAAAGAGAGTAGAGTACGCTCTTGATTGCAGATTGCAGATCTGCATAGAATAAAGGGTTCTGTACAGGCATAAAGAAACCTGAAAAGTCACCCACGCGGGATTTGAACTCAAGACCCCACGGGCAGAAACCGGCGCTTTAACCATTACACCACAGGAAACTAGACCTTCTGCTGTTGGTTCTGGATGACTGTAATAACCCATTGTCCCCTTGTGCCTCTGCATTGACCGGCAGGGCTGGAAGTCAATCTTCTGCCTAATAAAGTCAATACCAACCTGAGGCCCCTTCCTGAAAGAGCCTGCTTGAATAGCTCAGTTGGTAGAGCGCGCGGCTATGGTTGATAACCTGGTCCAAAAGGTTGTGGGTTCAATTCCCACCTCTGCCAAAAACGCAGCTCCAGTCTGCTGTGCATAAACCATCTCACGAGAGTGATGGAAGGGCAAGTGCCAGTAGTCCATCATTTGGCTGCCCTTTTTTCCAACTGGGGCTGTCCTTCTAAGCTACGCCGCTATGTACTTCTACTTCAGGCCAGGGCTTCCCCATCTAGCACCTTGCCCTTTGCATCAACTTGGGTATTTTTTCCCCATACAGAACTCTTTTTGGGGTTTGCCTAGCATCAGCCTGAAGTTGACCTTGGCAAATTGCTTAATGAGGACAGTGTTCTGTGCCAAGCTTAAAAAAACAACAAGCATTTGAGAAGCTGACTAGCGAGTGCAGCTTTGGTGCGATTCTGCCGAAAAGAGAGTAGAGTACGCTCTTGATTGCAGATTGCAGATCTGCATAGAATAAAGGGTTCTGTACAGGCATAAAGAAACCTGAAAAGTCACCCACCCAGGATTTGAACTCAAGACCCCACGGGCAGAAACCGGCGCTTTAACCATTACACCACAGGAAACTAGACCTTCTGCTCTTGGTTCTGGATGACTGTAATAACCCATTGTCCCCTTGTGCCTCTGCATTGACCGGCAGGGCTGGAAGTCAATCTTCTGCCTAATAAAGTCAATACCAACCTGAGGCCCATTCCTAAAAGAGCCTGCTTGAATAGCTCAGTTGGTAGAGCGCGCGGCTATGGTTGATAACCTGGTCCAAAAGGTTGTGGGTTCAATTCCCACCTCTGCCAAAAACGCAGCTCCAGTCTGCTGTGCCTAAACCATCTCACGAGAGTGATGGAAGGGCAAGTGCCAGTAGTCCATCATCCGCCTTCCATTTGGCTGCCCCTTTTTCCAACTGGGGCTGTCCTTCTAAGCTACGCCGCTATGTACTTCTACTTCAGGCCAGGGCTTCCCCATCTAGCACCTTGCCCTTTGCATCAACTTGGGTATTTTTTCCCCATACAGAACTCTTTTTGGGGTTTGCCTAGCATCAGCCTGAAGTTGACCTTGGCAAATTGATTAATGAGGACAGTGTTCTGTGCCAAGCTTAAAAAAAACTAGCATTTGAGAAGCTGACTAGCGAGTGCAGCTTTGGTGCGATTCTGCTGAAAAGAAAGTAGAGTACGCTCTTGATTGCAGATCTGCATAGAATAAAGGGTTCTGTACAGGCATAAAGAAACCTGAAAAGTCACCCACCCGGGATTTGAACTCAAGACCCCACGGGCAGAAACCGGCGCTTTAACCATTACACCACAGGAAACTAGACCTTCTGCTATTGGTTCTGGATGACTGTAATAACCCATTGTCCCCTTGTGCCTCTGCATTGACCGGCAGGGCTGGAAGTCAATCTTCTGCCTAATAAAGTCAATACCAACCTGAGGCCCATTCCTAAAAGAGCCTGCTTGAATAGCTCAGTTGGTAGAGCGCGCGGCTATGGTTGATAACCTGGTCCAAAAGGTTGTGGGTTCAATTCCCACCTCTGCCAAAAACCCAGCTCCAGTCTGCTGTGCCTAAACCATCTCACGAGAGTGATGGAAGGGCAAGTGCCAGTAGTCCATCATCCGCCTTCCATTTGGCTGCCCCTTTTTCCAACTGGGGCTGTCCTTCTAAGCTACGCCGCTATGTACTTCTACTTCAGGCCAGGGCTTTCCCATCTAGCACCTTGCCCTTTGCATCAACTTGGGTATTTTTTCCCCATACAGAACTCTTTTTGGGGTTTGCCTAGCATCAGCCTGAAGTTGACCTTGGCAAATTGATTAATGAGGACAGTGTTCTGTGCCAAGCTTAAAAAAAACAAGCATTTGAGAAGCTGACTAGCGAGTGCAGCTTTGGTGCGATTCTGCCGAAAAGAAAGTAGAGTACGCTCTTGATTGCAGATCTGCATAGAATAAAGGGTTCTGTACAGGCATAAAGAAACCTGAAAAGTCACCCACCCGGGATTTGAACTCAAGACCCCACGGGCAGAAACTGGCGCTTTAACCATTACACCACAGGAAACTAGACCTTCTGCTATTGGTTCTGGATGACTGTAATAACCCATTGTCCCCTTGTGCCTCTGCATTGACCGGCAGGGCTGGAAGTCAATCTTCTGCCTAATAAAGTCAATACCAACCTGAGGCCCATTCCTAAAAGAGCCTGCTTGAATAGCTCAGTTGGTAGAGCGCGCGGCTATGGTTGATAACCTGGTCCAAAAGGTTGTGGGTTCAATTCCCACCTCTGCCAAAAACACAGCTCCAGTCTGCTGTGCCTAAACCGTCTCACGAGAGTGATGGAAGGGCAAGTGCCAGTAGTCCATCATCCGCCTTCCATTTGGCTGCCCCTTTTTTCAACTGGGGCTGTCCTTCTAAGCTGCGCCGCTATGTACTTCTACTTCAGGCCAGGGCTTTCCCATCTAGCACCTTGCCCTTTGCATCAACTTGGGTATTTTTCCCCCATACAGAACTCTTTTTGGGGTTTGCCTAGCATCAGCCTGAAGTTGACCTTGGCAAATTGATTAATGAGGACAGTGTTCTGAGCCAAGCTTAAAAAAAACAGGCATTTGAGAAGCTGACTAGCGAGTGCAGCTTTGGTGCGTTTCTGCCGAAAAGAAAGTAGAGTACGCTCTTGATTGCAGATCTGCATAGAATAAAGGGTTCTGTACAGGCATAAAGAAACCTGAAAAGTCACCCACCCGGGATTTGAACTCAAGACCCCACGGGCAGAAACAGGCGCTTTAACCATTACACCACAGGAAACTAGACCTCCTGCTATTGGTTCTGGATGACTGTAATAACCCATTGTCCCCTTGTGCCTCTGCATTGACCGGCAGGGCTGGAAGTCAATCTTCTGCCTAATAAAGTCAATACCAACCTGAGGCCCATTCCTAAAAGAGCCTGCTTGAATAGCTCAGTTGGTAGAGCGCGCGGCTATGGTTGATAACCTGGTCCAAAAGGTTGTGGGTTCAATTCCCACCTCTGCCAAAAACACAGCTCCAGTCTGCTGTGCCTAAACCATCTCACGAGAGTGATGGAGGGCAAGTGCCAGTAGTCCATCATCCGCCTTCCATTTGGCTGCCCCTTTTTCCAACTGGGGCTGTCCTTTTAAGCTACGCCGCTATGTACTTCTACTTCAGGCCAGGGCTTTCCCATCTAGCACCTTGCCCTTTGCATCAACTTGGGTATTTTTTCCCCATACAGAACTCTTTTTGGGGTTTGCCTAGCATCAGCCTGAAGTTGACCTTGGCAAATTGATTAATGAGGACAGTGTTCTGTGCCAAGCTTAAAAAAAACAAGCATTTGAGAAGCTGACTAGCGAGTGCAGCTTTGGTGCGTTTCTGCCGAAAAGAAAGTAGAGTACGCTCTTGATTGCAGATCTGCATAGAATAAAGGGTTCTGTACAGGCATAAAGAAACCTGAAAAGTCACCCACCCGGGATTTGAACTCAAGACCCCACGGGCAGAAACAGGCGCTTTAACCATTACACCAGAGGAAACTAGACCTTCTGCTATTGGTTCTGGATGACTGTAATAACCCATTGTCCCCTTGTGCCTCTGCATTGACCGGCAGGGCTGGAAGTCAATCTTCTGCCTAATAAAGTCAATACCAACCTGAGGCCCATTCCTAAAAGAGCCTGCTTGAATAGCTCAGTTGGTAGAGCGCGCGGCTATGGTTGATAACCTGGTCCAAAAGGTTGTGGGTTCAATTCCCACCTCTGCCAAAAACACAGCTCCAGTCTGCTGTGCCTAAACCATCTCTCGAGAGTGATGGAGGGCAAGTGCCAGTAGTCCATCATCCGCCTTCCATTTGGCTGCCCCTTTTTCCAACTGGGGCTGTCCTTTTAAGCTACGCCGCTATGTACTTCTACTTCAGGCCAGGGCTTTCCCATCTAGCACCTTGCCCTTTGCATCAACTTGGGTATTTTTTCCCCATACAGAACCCTTTTTGGGGTTTGCCTAGCATCAGACCGAAGTTAACCTTGGCAAATTGATTAATGAGGACAGTGTTCTGTGCCAAGCTTAAAAAAAACAAGCATTTGAGAAGCTGACTAGCGAGTGCAGCTTTGGTGCGTTTCTGCCGAAAAGAAAGTAGAGTACGCTCTTGATTGCAGATCTGCATAGAATAAAGGGTTCTGTACAGGCATAAAGAAACCTGAAAAGTCACCCACCCGGGATTTGAACTCAAGACCCCACGGGCAGAAACAGGCGCTTTAACCATTACACCAGAGGAAACTAGACCTCCTGCTATTGGTTCTGGATGACTGTAATAACCCATTGTCCCCTTGTGCCTCTGCATTGACCGGCAGGGCTGGAAGTCAATCTTCTGCCTAATAAAGTCAATACCAACCTGAGGCCCATTCCTAAAAGAGCCTGCTTGAATAGCTCAGTTGGTAGAGCGCGCGGCTATGGTTGATAACCTGGTCCAAAAGGTTGTGGGTTCAATTCCCACCTCTGCCAAAAACACAGCTCCAGTCTGCTGTGCCTAAACCATCTCTCGAGAGTGATGGAGGAGCAAGTGCCAGTAGTCCATCATCCGCCTTCCATTTGGCTGCCCCTTTTTCCAACTGGGGCTGTCTTTTTAAGCTACGCCGCTATGTACTTCTACTTCAGGCCAGGGCTTTCCCATCTAGCACCTTGCCCTTTGCATCAACTTGGGTATTTTTTCCCCATACAGAACCCTTTTTGGGGTTTGCCTAGCATCAGACCGAAGTTAACCTTGGCAAATTGATTAATGAGGACAGTGTTCTGTGCCAAGCTTAAAAAAAACAAGCATTTGAGAAGCTGACTAGCGAGTGCAGCTTTGGTGCGTTTCTGCCGAAAAGAAAGTAGAGTACGCTCTTGATTGCAGATCTGCATAGAATAAAGGGTTCTGTACAGGCATAAAGAAACCTGAAAAGTCACCCACCCGGGATTTGAACTCAAGACCCCACGGGCAGAAACAGGCGCTTTAACCATTACACCAGAGGAAACTAGACCTTCTGCTATTGGTTCTGGATGACTGTAATAACCCATTGTCCCCTTGTGCCTCTGCATTGACCGGCAGGGCTGGAAGTCAATCTTCTGCCTAATAAAGTCAATACCAACCTGAGGCCCATTCCTAAAAGAGCCTGCTTGAATAGCTCAGTTGGTAGAGCGCGCGGCTATGGTTGATAACCTGGTCCAAAAGGTTGTGGGTTCAATTCCCACCTCTGCCAAAAACACAGCTCCAGTCTGCTGTGCCTAAACCATCTCTCGAGAGTGATGGAGGAGCAAGTGCCAGTAGTCCATCATCCGCCTTCCATTTGGCTGCCCCTTTTTCCAACTGGGGCTGTCTTTTAAGCTACGCCGCTATGTACTTCTACTTCAGGCCAGGGCTTTCCCATCTAGCACCTTGCCCTTTGCATCAACTTGGGTATTTTTTCCCCATACAGAACCCTTTTTGGGGTTTGCCTAGCATCAGACCGAAGTTGACCTTGGCAAATTGATTAATGAGGACAGTGTTCTGTGCCAAGCTTAAAAAAAACAAGCATTTGAGAAGCTGACTAGCGAGTGCAGCTTTGGTGCGTTTCTGCCGAAAAGAAAGTAGAGTACGCTCTTGATTGCAGATCTGCATAGAATAAAGGGTTCTGTACAGGCATAAAGAAACCTGAAAAGTCACCCACCCGGGATTTGAACTCAAGACCCCACGGGCAGAAACAGGCGCTTTAACCATTACACCAGAGGAAACTAGACCTCCTGCTATTGGTTCTGGATGACTGTAATAACCCATTGTCCCCTTGTGCCTCTGCATTGACCGGCAGGGCTGGAAGTCAATCTTCTGCCTAATAAAGTCAATACCAACCTGAGGCCCATTCCTAAAAGAGCCTGCTTGAATAGCTCAGTTGGTAGAGCGCGCGGCTATGGTTGATAACCTGGTCCAAAAGGTTGTGGGTTCAATTCCCACCTCTGCCAAAAACACAGCTCCAGTCTGCTGTGCCTAAACCATCTCTCGAGAGTGATGGAGGAGCAAGTGCCAGTAGTCCATCATCCGCCTTCCATTTGGCTGCCCCTTTTTCCAACTGGGGCTGTCTTTTAAGCTACGCCGCTATGTACTTCTACTTCAGGCCAGGGCTTTCCCATCTAGCACCTTGCCCTTTGCATCAACTTGGGTATTTTTTCCCCATACAGAACCCTTTTTGGGGTTTGCCTAGCATCAGACCGAAGTTGACCTTGGCAAATTGATTAAAGAGGACAGTGTTCTGTGCCAAGCTTAAAAAAACAAGCATTTGAGAAGCTGACTAGCGAGTGCAGCTTTGGTGCGTTTCTGCCGAAAAGAAAGTAGAGTACGCTCTTGATTGCAGATCTGCATAGAATAAAGGGTTCTGTACAGGCATAAAGAAACCTGAAAAGTCACCCACCCGGGATTTGAACTCAAGACCCCACGGGCAGAAACAGGCGCTTTAACCATTACACCAGAGGAAACTAGACCTCCTGCTATTGGTTCTGGATGACTGTAATAACCCATTGTCCCCTTGTGCCTCTGCATTGACCGGCAGGGCTGGAAGTCAATCTTCTGCCTAATAAAGTCAATACCAACCTGAGGCCCATTCCTAAAAGAGCCTGCTTGAATAGCTCAGTTGGTAGAGCGCGCGGCTATGGTTGATAACCTGGTCCAAAAGGTTGTGGGTTCAATTCCCACCTCTGCCAAAAACACAGCTCCAGTCTGCTGTGCCTAAACCATCTCTCGAGAGTGATGGAGGAGCAAGTGCCAGTAGTCCATCATCCGCCTTCCATTTGGCTGCCCCTTTTTCCAACTGGGGCTGTCTTTTAAGCTACGCCGCTATGTACTTCTACTTCAGGCCAGGGCTTTCCCATCTAGCACCTTGCCCTTTGCATCAACTTGGGTATTTTTTCCCCATACAGAACCCTTTTTGGGGTTTGCCTAGCATCAGACCGAAGTTAACCTTGGCAAATTGATTAAAGAGGACAGTGTTCTGTGCCAAGCTTAAAAAAAACAAGCATTTGAGAAGCTGACTAGCGAGTGCAGCTTTGGTGCGTTTCTGCCGAAAAGAAAGTAGAGTACGCTCTTGATTGCAGATCTGCATAGAATAAAGGGTTCTGTACAGGCATAAAGAAACCTGAAAAGTCACCCACCCGGGATTTGAACTCAAGACCCCACGGGCAGAAACAGGCGCTTTAACCATTACACCAGAGGAAACTAGACCTCCTGCTATTGGTTCTGGATGACTGTAATAACCCATTGTCCCCTTGTGCCTCTGCATTGACCGGCAGGGCTGGAAGTCAATCTTCTGCCTAATAAAGTCAATACCAACCTGAGGCCCATTCCTAAAAGAGCCTGCTTGAATAGCTCAGTTGGTAGAGCGCGCGGCTATGGTTGATAACCTGGTCCAAAAGGTTGTGGGTTCAATTCCCACCTCTGCCAAAAACACAGCTCCAGTCTGCTGTGCCTAAACCATCTCTCGAGAGTGATGGAGGAGCAAGTGCCAGTAGTCCATCATCCGCCTTCCATTTGGCTGCCCCTTTTTCCAACTGGGGCTGTCTTTTAAGCTACGCCGCTATGTACTTCTACTTCAGGCCAGGGCTTTCCCATCTAGCACCTTGCCCTTTGCATCAACTTGGGTATTTTTTCCCCATACAGAACCCTTTTTGGGGTTTGCCTAGCATCAGACCGAAGTTGACCTTGGCAAATTGATTAAAGAGGACAGTGTTCTGTGCCAAGCTTAAAAAAAACAAGCATTTGAGAAGCTGACTAGCGAGTGCAGCTTTGGTGCGTTTCTGCCGAAAAGAAAGTAGAGTACGCTCTTGATTGCAGATCTGCATAGAATAAAGGGTTCTGTACAGGCATAAAGAAACCTGAAAAGTCACCCACCCGGGATTTGAACTCAAGACCCCACGGGCAGAAACAGGCGCTTTAACCATTACACCAGAGGAAACTAGACCTCCTGCTATTGGTTCTGGATGACTGTAATAACCCATTGTCCCCTTGTGCCTCTGCATTGACCGGCAGGGCTGGAAGTCAATCTTCTGCCTAATAAAGTCAATACCAACCTGAGGCCCATTCCTAAAAGAGCCTGCTTGAATAGCTCAGTTGGTAGAGCGCGCGGCTATGGTTGATAACCTGGTCCAAAAGGTTGTGGGTTCAATTCCCACCTCTGCCAAAAACACAGCTCCAGTCTGCTGTGCCTAAACCATCTCTCGAGAGTGATGGAGGAGCAAGTGCCAGTAGTCCATCATCCGCCTTCCATTTGGCTGCCCCTTTTTCCAACTGGGGCTGTCTTTTAAGCTACGCCGCTATGTACTTCTACTTCAGGCCAGGGCTTTCCCATCTAGCACCTTGCCCTTTGCATCAACTTGGGTATTTTTTCCCCATACAGAACCCTTTTTGGGGTTTGCCTAGCATCAGACCTGAAGTTGACCTTGGCAAATTGATTAAAGAGGACAGTGTTCTGTGCCAAGCTTAAAAAAAACAAGCATTTGAGAAGCTGACTAGCGAGTGCAGCTTTGGTGCGTTTCTGCCGAAAAGAAAGTAGAGTACGCTCTTGATTGCAGATCTGCATAGAATAAAGGGTTCTGTACAGGCATAAAGAAACCTGAAAAGTCACCCACCCGGGATTTGAACTCAAGACCCCACGGGCAGAAACAGGCGCTTTAACCATTACACCAGAGGAAACTAGACCTCCTGCTATTGGTTCTGGATGACTGTAATAACCCATTGTCCCCTTGTGCCTCTGCATTGACCGGCAGGGCTGGAAGTCAATCTTCTGCCTAATAAAGTCAATACCAACCTGAGGCCCATTCCTAAAAGAGCCTGCTTGAATAGCTCAGTTGGTAGAGCGCGCGGCTATGGTTGATAACCTGGTCCAAAAGGTTGTGGGTTCAATTCCCACCTCTGCCAAAAACACAGCTCCAGTCTGCTGTGCCTAAACCATCTCTCGAGAGTGATGGAGGAGCAAGTGCCAGTAGTCCATCATCCGCCTTCCATTTGGCTGCCCCTTTTTCCAACTGGGGCTGTCTTTTAAGCTACGCCGCTATGTACTTCTACTTCAGGCCAGGGCTTTCCCATCTAGCACCTTGCCCTTTGCATCAACTTGGGTATTTTTTCCCCATACAGAACCCTTTTTGGGGTTTGCCTAGCATCAGACCGAAGTTGACCTTGGCAAATTGATTAAAGAGGACAGTGTTCTGTGCCAAGCTTAAAAAAAACAAGCATTTGAGAAGCTGACTAGCGAGTGCAGCTTTGGTGCGTTTCTGCCGAAAAGAAAGTAGAGTACGCTCTTGATTGCAGATCTGCATAGAATAAAGGGTTCTGTACAGGCATAAAGAAACCTGAAAAGTCACCCACCCGGGATTTGAACTCAAGACCCCACGGGCAGAAACAGGCGCTTTAACCATTACACCAGAGGAAACTAGACCTCCTGCTATTGGTTCTGGATGACTGTAATAACCCATTGTCCCCTTGTGCCTCTGCATTGACCGGCAGGGCTGGAAGTCAATCTTCTGCCTAATAAAGTCAATACCAACCTGAGGCCCATTCCTAAAAGAGCCTGCTTGAATAGCTCAGTTGGTAGAGCGCGCGGCTATGGTTGATAACCTGGTCCAAAAGGTTGTGGGTTCAATTCCCACCTCTGCCAAAAACACAGCTCCAGTCTGCTGTGCCTAAACCATCTCTCGAGAGTGATGGAGGAGCAAGTGCCAGTAGTCCATCATCCGCCTTCCATTTGGCTGCCCCTTTTTCCAACTGGGGCTGTCCTTTTAAGCTACGCCGCTATGTACTTCTACTTCAGGCCAGGGCTTTCCCATCTAGCACCTTGCCCTTTGCATCAACTTGGGTATTTTTTCCCCATACAGAACCCTTTTTGGGGTTTGCCTAGCATCAGACCGAAGTTAACCTTGGCAAATTGATTAAAGAGGACAGTGTTCTGTGCCAAGCTTAAAAAAAACAAGCATTTGAGAAGCTGACTAGCGAGTGCAGCTTTGGTGCGTTTCTGCCGAAAAGAAAGTAGAGTACGCTCTTGATTGCAGATCTGCATAGAATAAAGGGTTCTGTACAGGCATAAAGAAACCTGAAAAGTCACCCACCCGGGATTTGAACTCAAGACCCCACGGGCAGAAACAGGCGCTTTAACCATTACACCAGAGGAAACTAGACCTCCTGCTATTGGTTCTGGATGACTGTAATAACCCATTGTCCCCTTGTGCCTCTGCATTGACCGGCAGGGCTGGAAGTCAATCTTCTGCCTAATAAAGTCAATACCAACCTGAGGCCCATTCCTAAAAGAGCCTGCTTGAATAGCTCAGTTGGTAGAGCGCGCGGCTATGGTTGATAACCTGGTCCAAAAGGTTGTGGGTTCAATTCCCACCTCTGCCAAAAACACAGCTCCAGTCTGCTGTGCCTAAACCATCTCTCGAGAGTGATGGAGGAGCAAGTGCCAGTAGTCCATCATCCGCCTTCCATTTGGCTGCCCCTTTTTCCAACTGGGGCTGTCTTTTAAGCTACGCCGCTATGTACTTCTACTTCAGGCCAGGGCTTTCCCATCTAGCACCTTGCCCTTTGCATCAACTTGGGTATTTTTTCCCCATACAGAACCCTTTTTGGGGTTTGCCTAGCATCAGACCTGAAGTTGACCTTGGCAAATTGATTAATGAGGACAGTGTTCTGTGCCAAGCTTAAAAAAAACAAGCATTTGAGAAGCTGACTAGCGAGTGCAGCTTTGGTGCGTTTCTGCCGAAAAGAAAGTAGAGTACGCTCTTGATTGCAGATCTGCATAGAATAAAGGGTTCTGTACAGGCATAAAGAAACCTGAAAAGTCACCCACCCGGGATTTGAACTCAAGACCCCACGGGCAGAAACAGGCGCTTTAACCATTACACCAGAGGAAACTAGACCTCCTGCTATTGGTTCTGGATGACTGTAATAACCCATTGTCCCCTTGTGCCTCTGCATTGACCGGCAGGGCTGGAAGTCAATCTTCTGCCTAATAAAGTCAATACCAACCTGAGGCCCATTCCTAAAAGAGCCTGCTTGAATAGCTCAGTTGGTAGAGCGCGCGGCTATGGTTGATAACCTGGTCCAAAAGGTTGTGGGTTCAATTCCCACCTCTGCCAAAAACACAGCTCCAGTCTGCTGTGCCTAAACCATCTCACGAGAGTGATGGAGGGCAAGTGCCAGTAGTCCATCATCCGCCTTCCATTTGGCTGCCCCTTTTTCCAACTGGGGCTGTCCTTCTAAGCTACGCCGCTATGTACTTCTACTTCAGGCCAGGGCTTTCCCATCTAGCACCTTGCCCTTTGCATCAACTTGGGTATTTTTTCCCCATACAGAACTCTTTTTGGGGTTTGCCTAGCATCAGCCTGAAGTTGACCTTGGCAAATTGATTAATGAGGACAGTGTTCTGTGCCAAGCTTAAAAAAAACAAGCATTTGAGAAGCTGACTAGCGAGTGCAGCTTTGGTGCGTTTCTGCCGAAAAGAAAGTAGAGTACGCTCTTGATTGCAGATCTGCATAGAATAAAGGGTTCTGTACAGGCATAAAGAAACCTGAAAAGTCACCCACCCGGGATTTGAACTCAAGACCCCACGGGCAGAAACAGGCGCTTTAACCATTACACCAGAGGAAACTAGACCTCCTGCTATTGGTTCTGGATGACTGTA
Organism: Xenopus laevis; assembly: GCF_017654675.1. NCBI lineage: Eukaryota > Metazoa > Chordata > Amphibia > Anura > Pipidae > Xenopus > Xenopus laevis. Next base: position 92,882,399 of record NC_054383.1, read on the forward strand.
ATAACCCATTGTCCCCTTGTGCCTCTGCATTGACCGGCAGGGCTGGAAGTCAATCTTCTGCCTAATAAAGTCAATACCAACCTGAGGCCCATTCCTAAAAGAGCCTGCTTGAATAGCTCAGTTGGTAGAGCGCGCGGCTATGGTTGATAACCTGGTCCAAAAGGTTGTGGGTTCAATTCCCACCTCTGCCAAAAACACAGCTCCAGTCTGCTGTGCCTAAACCATCTCTCGAGAGTGATGGAGGAGCAAGTGCCAGTAGTCCATCATCCGCCTTCCATTTGGCTGCCCCTTTTTCCAACTGGGGCTGTCCTTTTAAGCTACGCCGCTATGTACTTCTACTTCAGGCCAGGGCTTTCCCATCTAGCACCTTGCCCTTTGCATCAACTTGGGTATTTTTTCCCCATACAGAACCCTTTTTGGGGTTTGCCTAGCATCAGACCGAAGTTAACCTTGGCAAATTGATTAAAGAGGACAGTGTTCTGTGCCAAGCTTAAAAAAAACAAGCATTTGAGAAGCTGACTAGCGAGTGCAGCTTTGGTGCGTTTCTGCCGAAAAGAAAGTAGAGTACGCTCTTGATTGCAGATCTGCATAGAATAAAGGGTTCTGTACAGGCATAAAGAAACCTGAAAAGTCACCCACCCGGGATTTGAACTCAAGACCCCACGGGCAGAAACAGGCGCTTTAACCATTACACCAGAGGAAACTAGACCTCCTGCTATTGGTTCTGGATGACTGTAATAACCCATTGTCCCCTTGTGCCTCTGCATTGACCGGCAGGGCTGGAAGTCAATCTTCTGCCTAATAAAGTCAATACCAACCTGAGGCCCATTCCTAAAAGAGCCTGCTTGAATAGCTCAGTTGGTAGAGCGCGCGGCTATGGTTGATAACCTGGTCCAAAAGGTTGTGGGTTCAATTCCCACCTCTGCCAAAAACACAGCTCCAGTCTGCTGTGCCTAAACCATCTCTCGAGAGTGATGGAGGGCAAGTGCCAGTAGTCCATCATCCGCCTTCCATTTGGCTGCCCCTTTTTCCAACTGGGGCTGTCCTTTTAAGCTACGCCGCTATGTACTTCTACTTCAGGCCAGGGCTTTCCCATCTAGCACCTTGCCCTTTGCATCAACTTGGGTATTTTTTCCCCATACAGAACCCTTTTTGGGGTTTGCCTAGCATCAGCCTGAAGTTGACCTTGGCAAATTGATTAATGAGGACAGTGTTCTGTGCCAAGCTTAAAAAAAACAAGCATTTGAGAAGCTGACTAGCGAGTGCAGCTTTGGTGCGTTTCTGCCGAAAAGAAAGTAGAGTACGCTCTTGATTGCAGATCTGCATAGAATAAAGGGTTCTGTACAGGCATAAAGAAACCTGAAAAGTCACCCACCCGGGATTTGAACTCAAGACCCCACGGGCAGAAACAGGCGCTTTAACCATTACACCAGAGGAAACTAGACCTCCTGCTATTGGTTCTGGATGACTGTAATAACCCATTGTCCCCTTGTGCCTCTGCATTGACCGGCAGGGCTGGAAGTCAATCTTCTGCCTAATAAAGTCAATACCAACCTGAGGCCCATTCCTAAAAGAGCCTGCTTGAATAGCTCAGTTGGTAGAGCGCGCGGCTATGGTTGATAACCTGGTCCAAAAGGTTGTGGGTTCAATTCCCACCTCTGCCAAAAACACAGCTCCAGTCTGCTGTGCCTAAACCATCTCTCGAGAGTGATGGAGGAGCAAGTGCCAGTAGTCCATCATCCGCCTTCCATTTGGCTGCCCCTTTTTCCAACTGGGGCTGTCCTTTTAAGCTACGCCGCTATGTACTTCTACTTCAGGCCAGGGCTTTCCCATCTAGCACCTTGCCCTTTGCATCAACTTGGGTATTTTTTCCCCATACAGAACCCTTTTTGGGGTTTGCCTAGCATCAGACCGAAGTTGACCTTGGCAAATTGATTAAAGAGGACAGTGTTCTGTGCCAAGCTTAAAAAAAACAAGCATTTGAGAAGCTGACTAGCGAGTGCAGCTTTGGTGCGTTTCTGCCGAAAAGAAAGTAGAGTACGCTCTTGATTGCAGATCTGCATAGAATAAAGGGTTCTGTACAGGCATAAAGAAACCTGAAAAGTCACCCACCCGGGATTTGAACTCAAGACCCCACGGGCAGAAACAGGCGCTTTAACCATTACACCAGAGGAAACTAGACCTCCTGCTATTGGTTCTGGATGACTGTAATAACCCATTGTCCCCTTGTGCCTCTGCATTGACCGGCAGGGCTGGAAGTCAATCTTCTGCCTAATAAAGTCAATACCAACCTGAGGCCCATTCCTAAAAGAGCCTGCTTGAATAGCTCAGTTGGTAGAGCGCGCGGCTATGGTTGATAACCTGGTCCAAAAGGTTGTGGGTTCAATTCCCACCTCTGCCAAAAACACAGCTCCAGTCTGCTGTGCCTAAACCATCTCTCGAGAGTGATGGAGGAGCAAGTGCCAGTAGTCCATCATCCGCCTTCCATTTGGCTGCCCCTTTTTCCAACTGGGGCTGTCTTTTTAAGCTACGCCGCTATGTACTTCTACTTCAGGCCAGGGCTTTCCCATCTAGCACCTTGCCCTTTGCATCAACTTGGGTATTTTTTCCCCATACAGAACCCTTTTTGGGGTTTGCCTAGCATCAGACCGAAGTTAACCTTGGCAAATTGATTAAAGAGGACAGTGTTCTGTGCCAAGCTTAAAAAAAACAAGCATTTGAGAAGCTGACTAGCGAGTGCAGCTTTGGTGCGTTTCTGCCGAAAAGAAAGTAGAGTACGCTCTTGATTGCAGATCTGCATAGAATAAAGGGTTCTGTACAGGCATAAAGAAACCTGAAAAGTCACCCACCCGGGATTTGAACTCAAGACCCCACGGGCAGAAACAGGCGCTTTAACCATTACACCAGAGGAAACTAGACCTCCTGCTATTGGTTCTGGATGACTGTAATAACCCATTGTCCCCTTGTGCCTCTGCATTGACCGGCAGGGCTGGAAGTCAATCTTCTGCCTAATAAAGTCAATACCAACCTGAGGCCCATTCCTAAAAGAGCCTGCTTGAATAGCTCAGTTGGTAGAGCGCGCGGCTATGGTTGATAACCTGGTCCAAAAGGTTGTGGGTTCAATTCCCACCTCTGCCAAAAACACAGCTCCAGTCTGCTGTGCCTAAACCATCTCTCGAGAGTGATGGAGGAGCAAGTGCCAGTAGTCCATCATCCGCCTTCCATTTGGCTGCCCCTTTTTCCAACTGGGGCTGTCTTTTAAGCTACGCCGCTATGTACTTCTACTTCAGGCCAGGGCTTTCCCATCTAGCACCTTGCCCTTTGCATCAACTTGGGTATTTTTTCCCCATACAGAACCCTTTTTGGGGTTTGCCTAGCATCAGACCGAAGTTGACCTTGGCAAATTGATTAAAGAGGACAGTGTTCTGTGCCAAGCTTAAAAAAAACAAGCATTTGAGAAGCTGACTAGCGAGTGCAGCTTTGGTGCGTTTCTGCCGAAAAGAAAGTAGAGTACGCTCTTGATTGCAGATCTGCATAGAATAAAGGGTTCTGTACAGGCATAAAGAAACCTGAAAAGTCACCCACCCGGGATTTGAACTCAAGACCCCACGGGCAGAAACAGGCGCTTTAACCATTACACCAGAGGAAACTAGACCTCCTGCTATTGGTTCTGGATGACTGTAATAACCCATTGTCCCCTTGTGCCTCTGCATTGACCGGCAGGGCTGGAAGTCAATCTTCTGCCTAATAAAGTCAATACCAACCTGAGGCCCATTCCTAAAAGAGCCTGCTTGAATAGCTCAGTTGGTAGAGCGCGCGGCTATGGTTGATAACCTGGTCCAAAAGGTTGTGGGTTCAATTCCCACCTCTGCCAAAAACACAGCTCCAGTCTGCTGTGCCTAAACCATCTCTCGAGAGTGATGGAGGAGCAAGTGCCAGTAGTCCATCATCCGCCTTCCATTTGGCTGCCCCTTTTTCCAACTGGGGCTGTCTTTTAAGCTACGCCGCTATGTACTTCTACTTCAGGCCAGGGCTTTCCCATCTAGCACCTTGCCCTTTGCATCAACTTGGGTATTTTTTCCCCATACAGAACCCTTTTTGGGGTTTGCCTAGCATCAGACCGAAGTTGACCTTGGCAAATTGATTAAAGAGGACAGTGTTCTGTGCCAAGCTTAAAAAAAACAAGCATTTGAGAAGCTGACTAGCGAGTGCAGCTTTGGTGCGTTTCTGCCGAAAAGAAAGTAGAGTACGCTCTTGATTGCAGATCTGCATAGAATAAAGGGTTCTGTACAGGCATAAAGAAACCTGAAAAGTCACCCACCCGGGATTTGAACTCAAGACCCCACGGGCAGAAACAGGCGCTTTAACCATTACACCAGAGGAAACTAGACCTTCCTGCTATTGGTTCTGGATGACTGTAATAACCCATTGTCCCCTTGTGCCTCTGCATTGACCGGCAGGGCTGGAAGTCAATCTTCTGCCTAATAAAGTCAATACCAACCTGAGGCCCATTCCTAAAAGAGCCTGCTTGAATAGCTCAGTTGGTAGAGCGCGCGGCTATGGTTGATAACCTGGTCCAAAAGGTTGTGGGTTCAATTCCCACCTCTGCCAAAAACACAGCTCCAGTCTGCTGTGCCTAAACCATCTCTCGAGAGTGATGGAGGAGCAAGTGCCAGTAGTCCATCATCCGCCTTCCATTTGGCTGCCCCTTTTTCCAACTGGGGCTGTCTTTTAAGCTACGCCGCTATGTACTTCTACTTCAGGCCAGGGCTTTCCCATCTAGCACCTTGCCCTTTGCATCAACTTGGGTATTTTTTCCCCATACAGAACCCTTTTTGGGGTTTGCCTAGCATCAGACCGAAGTTGACCTTGGCAAATTGATTAAAGAGGACAGTGTTCTGTGCCAAGCTTAAAAAAACAAGCATTTGAGAAGCTGACTAGCGAGTGCAGCTTTGGTGCGTTTCTGCCGAAAAGAAAGTAGAGTACGCTCTTGATTGCAGATCTGCATAGAATAAAGGGTTCTGTACAGGCATAAAGAAACCTGAAAAGTCACCCACCCGGGATTTGAACTCAAGACCCCACGGGCAGAAACAGGCGCTTTAACCATTACACCAGAGGAAACTAGACCTCCTGCTATTGGTTCTGGATGACTGTAATAACCCATTGTCCCCTTGTGCCTCTGCATTGACCGGCAGGGCTGGAAGTCAATCTTCTGCCTAATAAAGTCAATACCAACCTGAGGCCCATTCCTAAAAGAGCCTGCTTGAATAGCTCAGTTGGTAGAGCGCGCGGCTATGGTTGATAACCTGGTCCAAAAGGTTGTGGGTTCAATTCCCACCTCTGCCAAAAACACAGCTCCAGTCTGCTGTGCCTAAACCATCTCTCGAGAGTGATGGAGGAGCAAGTGCCAGTAGTCCATCATCCGCCTTCCATTTGGCTGCCCCTTTTTCCAACTGGGGCTGTCTTTTAAGCTACGCCGCTATGTACTTCTACTTCAGGCCAGGGCTTTCCCATCTAGCACCTTGCCCTTTGCATCAACTTGGGTATTTTTTCCCCATACAGAACCCTTTTTGGGGTTTGCCTAGCATCAGACCGAAGTTGACCTTGGCAAATTGATTAAAGAGGACAGTGTTCTGTGCCAAGCTTAAAAAAAACAAGCATTTGAGAAGCTGACTAGCGAGTGCAGCTTTGGTGCGTTTCTGCCGAAAAGAAAGTAGAGTACGCTCTTGATTGCAGATCTGCATAGAATAAAGGGTTCTGTACAGGCATAAAGAAACCTGAAAAGTCACCCACCCGGGATTTGAACTCAAGACCCCACGGGCAGAAACAGGCGCTTTAACCATTACACCAGAGGAAACTAGACCTCCTGCTATTGGTTCTGGATGACTGTAATAACCCATTGTCCCCTTGTGCCTCTGCATTGACCGGCAGGGCTGGAAGTCAATCTTCTGCCTAATAAAGTCAATACCAACCTGAGGCCCATTCCTAAAAGAGCCTGCTTGAATAGCTCAGTTGGTAGAGCGCGCGGCTATGGTTGATAACCTGGTCCAAAAGGTTGTGGGTTCAATTCCCACCTCTGCCAAAAACACAGCTCCAGTCTGCTGTGCCTAAACCATCTCTCGAGAGTGATGGAGGAGCAAGTGCCAGTAGTCCATCATCCGCCTTCCATTTGGCTGCCCCTTTTTCCAACTGGGGCTGTCTTTTTAAGCTACGCCGCTATGTACTTCTACTTCAGGCCAGGGCTTTCCCATCTAGCACCTTGCCCTTTGCATCAACTTGGGTATTTTTTCCCCATACAGAACCCTTTTTGGGGTTTGCCTAGCATCAGACCGAAGTTGACCTTGGCAAATTGATTAAAGAGGACAGTGTTCTGTGCCAAGCTTAAAAAAAACAAGCATTTGAGAAGCTGACTAGCGAGTGCAGCTTTGGTGCGTTTCTGCCGAAAAGAAAGTAGAGTACGCTCTTGATTGCAGATCTGCATAGAATAAAGGGTTCTGTACAGGCATAAAGAAACCTGAAAAGTCACCCACCCGGGATTTGAACTCAAGACCCCACGGGCAGAAACAGGCGCTTTAACCATTACACCAGAGGAAACTAGACCTCCTGCTATTGGTTCTGGATGACTGTAATAACCCATTGTCCCCTTGTGCCTCTGCATTGACCGGCAGGGCTGGAAGTCAATCTTCTGCCTAATAAAGTCAATACCAACCTGAGGCCCATTCCTAAAAGAGCCTGCTTGAATAGCTCAGTTGGTAGAGCGCGCGGCTATGGTTGATAACCTGGTCCAAAAGGTTGTGGGTTCAATTCCCACCTCTGCCAAAAACACAGCTCCAGTCTGCTGTGCCTAAACCATCTCTCGAGAGTGATGGAGGAGCAAGTGCCAGTAGTCCATCATCCGCCTTCCATTTGGCTGCCCCTTTTTCCAACTGGGGCTGTCTTTTTAAGCTACGCCGCTATGTACTTCTACTTCAGGCCAGGGCTTTCCCATCTAGCACCTTGCCCTTTGCATCAACTTGGGTATTTTTTCCCCATACAGAACCCTTTTTGGGGTTTGCCTAGCATCAGACCGAAGTTAACCTTGGCAAATTGATTAAAGAGGACAGTGTTCTGTGCCAAGCTTAAAAAAAACAAGCATTTGAGAAGCTGACTAGCGAGTGCAGCTTTGGTGCGTTTCTGCCGAAAAGAAAGTAGAGTACGCTCTTGATTGCAGATCTGCATAGAATAAAGGGTTCTGTACAGGCATAAAGAAACCTGAAAAGTCACCCACCCGGGATTTGAACTCAAGACCCCACGGGCAGAAACAGGCGCTTTAACCATTACACCAGAGGAAACTAGACCTCCTGCTATTGGTTCTGGATGACTGTAATAACCCATTGTCCCCTTGTGCCTCTGCATTGACCGGCAGGGCTGGAAGTCAATCTTCTGCCTAATAAAGTCAATACCAACCTGAGGCCCATTCCTAAAAGAGCCTGCTTGAATAGCTCAGTTGGTAGAGCGCGCGGCTATGGTTGATAACCTGGTCCAAAAGGTTGTGGGTTCAATTCCCACCTCTGCCAAAAACACAGCTCCAGTCTGCTGTGCCTAAACCATCTCTCGAGAGTGATGGAGGAGCAAGTGCCAGTAGTCCATCATCCGCCTTCCATTTGGCTGCCCCTTTTTCCAACTGGGGCTGTCTTTTAAGCTACGCCGCTATGTACTTCTACTTCAGGCCAGGGCTTTCCCATCTAGCACCTTGCCCTTTGCATCAACTTGGGTATTTTTTCCCCATACAGAACCCTTTTTGGGGTTTGCCTAGCATCAGACCGAAGTTGACCTTGGCAAATTGATTAAAGAGGACAGTGTTCTGTGCCAAGCTTAAAAAAACAAGCATTTGAGAAGCTGACTAGCGAGTGCAGCTTTGGTGCGTTTCTGCCGAAAAGAAAGTAGAGTACGCTCTTGATTGCAGATCTGCATAGAATAAAGGGTTCTGTACAGGCATAAAGAAACCTGAAAAGTCACCCACCCGGGATTTGAACTCAAGACCCCACGGGCAGAAACAGGCGCTTTAACCATTACACCAGAGGAAACTAGACCTCCTGCTATTGGTTCTGGATGACTGTAATAACCCATTGTCCCCTTGTGCCTCTGCATTGACCGGCAGGGCTGGAAGTCAATCTTCTGCCTAATAAAGTCAATACCAACCTGAGGCCCATTCCTAAAAGAGCCTGCTTGAATAGCTCAGTTGGTAGAGCGCGCGGCTATGGTTGATAACCTGGTCCAAAAGGTTGTGGGTTCAATTCCCACCTCTGCCAAAAACACAGCTCCAGTCTGCTGTGCCTAAACCATCTCTCGAGAGTGATGGAGGAGCAAGTGCCAGTAGTCCATCATCCGCCTTCCATTTGGCTGCCCCTTTTTCCAACTGGGGCTGTCTTTTAAGCTACGCCGCTATGTACTTCTACTTCAGGCCAGGGCTTTCCCATCTAGCACCTTGCCCTTTGCATCAACTTGGGTATTTTTTCCCCATACAGAACCCTTTTTGGGGTTTGCCTAGCATCAGACCGAAGTTGACCTTGGCAAATTGATTAAAGAGGACAGTGTTCTGTGCCAAGCTTAAAAAAAACAAGCATTTGAGAAGCTGACTAGCGAGTGCAGCTTTGGTGCGTTTCTGCCGAAAAGAAAGTAGAGTACGCTCTTGATTGCAGATCTGCATAGAATAAAGGGTTCTGTACAGGCATAAAGAAACCTGAAAAGTCACCCACCCGGGATTTGAACTCAAGACCCCACGGGCAGAAACAGGCGCTTTAACCATTACACCAGAGGAAACTAGACCTCCTGCTATTGGTTCTGGATGACTGTAATAACCCATTGTCCCCTTGTGCCTCTGCATTGACCGGCAGGGCTGGAAGTCAATCTTCTGCCTAATAAAGTCAATACCAACCTGAGGCCCATTCCTAAAAGAGCCTGCTTGAATAGCTCAGTTGGTAGAGCGCGCGGCTATGGTTGATAACCTGGTCCAAAAGGTTGTGGGTTCAATTCCCACCTCTGCCAAAAACACAGCTCCAGTCTGCTGTGCCTAAACCATCTCTCGAGAGTGATGGAGGAGCAAGTGCCAGTAGTCCATCATCCGCCTTCCATTTGGCTGCCCCTTTTTCCAACTGGGGCTGTCTTTTAAGCTACGCCGCTATGTACTTCTACTTCAGGCCAGGGCTTTCCCATCTAGCACCTTGCCCTTTGCATCAACTTGGGTATTTTTTCCCCATACAGAACCCTTTTTGGGGTTTGCCTAGCATCAGACCTGAAGTTAACCTTGGCAAATTGATTAAAGAGGACAGTGTTCTGTGCCAAGCTTAAAAAAAACAAGCATTTGAGAAGCTGACTAGCGAGTGCAGCTTTGGTGCGTTTCTGCCGAAAAGAAAGTAGAGTACGCTCTTGATTGCAGATCTGCATAGAATAAAGGGTTCTGTACAGGCATAAAGAAACCTGAAAAGTCACCCACCCGGGATTTGAACTCAAGACCCCACGGGCAGAAACAGGCGCTTTAACCATTACACCAGAGGAAACTAGACCTCCTGCTATTGGTTCTGGATGACTGTAATAACCCATTGTCCCCTTGTGCCTCTGCATTGACCGGCAGGGCTGGAAGTCAATCTTCTGCCTAATAAAGTCAATACCAACCTGAGGCCCATTCCTAAAAGAGCCTGCTTGAATAGCTCAGTTGGTAGAGCGCGCGGCTATGGTTGATAACCTGGTCCAAAAGGTTGTGGGTTCAATTCCCACCTCTGCCAAAAACACAGCTCCAGTCTGCTGTGCCTAAACCATCTCTCGAGAGTGATGGAGGAGCAAGTGCCAGTAGTCCATCATCCGCCTTCCATTTGGCTGCCCCTTTTTCCAACTGGGGCTGTCTTTTAAGCTACGCCGCTATGTACTTCTACTTCAGGCCAGGGCTTTCCCATCTAGCACCTTGCCCTTTGCATCAACTTGGGTATTTTTTCCCCATACAGAACCCTTTTTGGGGTTTGCCTAGCATCAGACCGAAGTTGACCTTGGCAAATTGATTAAAGAGGACAGTGTTCTGTGCCAAGCTTAAAAAAAACAAGCATTTGAGAAGCTGACTAGCGAGTGCAGCTTTGGTGCGTTTCTGCCGAAAAGAAAGTAGAGTACGCTCTTGATTGCAGATCTGCATAGAATAAAGGGTTCTGTACAGGCATAAAGAAACCTGAAAAGTCACCCACCCGGGATTTGAACTCAAGACCCCACGGGCAGAAACAGGCGCTTTAACCATTACACCAGAGGAAACTAGACCTCCTGCTATTGGTTCTGGATGACTGTAATAACCCATTGTCCCCTTGTGCCTCTGCATTGACCGGCAGGGCTGGAAGTCAATCTTCTGCCTAATAAAGTCAATACCAACCTGAGGCCCATTCCTAAAAGAGCCTGCTTGAATAGCTCAGTTGGTAGAGCGCGCGGCTATGGTTGATAACCTGGTCCAAAAGGTTGTGGGTTCAATTCCCACCTCTGCCAAAAACACAGCTCCAGTCTGCTGTGCCTAAACCATCTCTCGAGAGTGATGGAGGAGCAAGTGCCAGTAGTCCATCATCCGCCTTCCATTTGGCTGCCCCTTTTTCCAACTGGGGCTGTCTTTTAAGCTACGCCGCTATGTACTTCTACTTCAGGCCAGGGCTTTCCCATCTAGCACCTTGCCCTTTGCATCAACTTGGGTATTTTTTCCCCATACAGAACCCTTTTTGGGGTTTGCCTAGCATCAGACCGAAGTTAACCTTGGCAAATTGATTAAAGAGGACAGTGTTCTGTGCCAAGCTTAAAAAAAACAAGCATTTGAGAAGCTGACTAGCGAGTGCAGCTTTGGTGCGTTTCTGCCGAAAAGAAAGTAGAGTACGCTCTTGATTGCAGATCTGCATAGAATAAAGGGTTCTGTACAGGCATAAAGAAACCTGAAAAGTCACCCACCCGGGATTTGAACTCAAGACCCCACGGGCAGAAACAGGCGCTTTAACCATTACACCAGAGGAAACTAGACCTCCTGCTATTGGTTCTGGATGACTGTAATAACCCATTGTCCCCTTGTGCCTCTGCATTGACCGGCAGGGCTGGAAGTCAATCTTCTGCCTAATAAAGTCAATACCAACCTGAGGCCCATTCCTAAAAGAGCCTGCTTGAATAGCTCAGTTGGTAGAGCGCGCGGCTATGGTTGATAACCTGGTCCAAAAGGTTGTGGGTTCAATTCCCACCTCTGCCAAAAACACAGCTCCAGTCTGCTGTGCCTAAACCATCTCTCGAGAGTGATGGAGGAGCAAGTGCCAGTAGTCCATCATCCGCCTTCCATTTGGCTGCCCCTTTTTCCAACTGGGGCTGTCTTTTAAGCTACGCCGCTATGTACTTCTACTTCAGGCCAGGGCTTTCCCATCTAGCACCTTGCCCTTTGCATCAACTTGGGTATTTTTTCCCCATACAGAACCCTTTTTGGGGTTTGCCTAGCATCAGACCGAAGTTGACCTTGGCAAATTGATTAAAGAGGACAGTGTTCTGTGCCAAGCTTAAAAAAAACAAGCATTTGAGAAGCTGACTAGCGAGTGCAGCTTTGGTGCGTTTCTGCCGAAAAGAAAGTAGAGTACGCTCTTGATTGCAGATCTGCATAGAATAAAGGGTTCTGTACAGGCATAAAGAAACCTGAAAAGTCACCCACCCGGGATTTGAACTCAAGACCCCACGGGCAGAAACAGGCGCTTTAACCATTACACCAGAGGAAACTAGACCTCCTGCTATTGGTTCTGGATGACTGTAATAACCCATTGTCCCCTTGTGCCTCTGCATTGACCGGCAGGGCTGGAAGTCAATCTTCTGCCTAATAAAGTCAATACCAACCTGAGGCCCATTCCTAAAAGAGCCTGCTTGAATAGCTCAGTTGGTAGAGCGCGCGGCTATGGTTGATAACCTGGTCCAAAAGGTTGTGGGTTCAATTCCCACCTCTGCCAAAAACACAGCTCCAGTCTGCTGTGCCTAAACCATCTCTCGAGAGTGATGGAGGAGCAAGTGCCAGTAGTCCATCATCCGCCTTCCATTTGGCTGCCCCTTTTTCCAACTGGGGCTGTCTTTTAAGCTACGCCGCTATGTACTTCTACTTCAGGCCAGGGCTTTCCCATCTAGCACCTTGCCCTTTGCATCAACTTGGGTATTTTTTCCCCATACAGAACCCTTTTTGGGGTTTGCCTAGCATCAGACCGAAGTTAACCTTGGCAAATTGATTAAAGAGGACAGTGTTCTGTGCCAAGCTTAAAAAAAACAAGCATTTGAGAAGCTGACTAGCGAGTGCAGCTTTGGTGCGTTTCTGCCGAAAAGAAAGTAGAGTACGCTCTTGATTGCAGATCTGCATAGAATAAAGGGTTCTGTACAGGCATAAAGAAACCTGAAAAGTCACCCACCCGGGATTTGAACTCAAGACCCCACGGGCAGAAACAGGCGCTTTAACCATTACACCAGAGGAAACTAGACCTCCTGCTATTGGTTCTGGATGACTGTAATAACCCATTGTCCCCTTGTGCCTCTGCATTGACCGGCAGGGCTGGAAGTCAATCTTCTGCCTAATAAAGTCAATACCAACCTGAGGCCCATTCCTAAAAGAGCCTGCTTGAATAGCTCAGTTGGTAGAGCGCGCGGCTATGGTTGATAACCTGGTCCAAAAGGTTGTGGGTTCAATTCCCACCTCTGCCAAAAACACAGCTCCAGTCTGCTGTGCCTAAACCATCTCTCGAGAGTGATGGAGGAGCAAGTGCCAGTAGTCCATCATCCGCCTTCCATTTGGCTGCCCCTTTTTCCAACTGGGGCTGTCTTTTTAAGCTACGCCGCTATGTACTTCTACTTCAGGCCAGGGCTTTCCCATCTAGCACCTTGCCCTTTGCATCAACTTGGGTATTTTTTCCCCATACAGAACCCTTTTTGGGGTTTGCCTAGCATCAGACCGAAGTTAACCTTGGCAAATTGATTAAAGAGGACAGTGTTCTGTGCCAAGCTTAAAAAAAACAAGCATTTGAGAAGCTGACTAGCGAGTGCAGCTTTGGTGCGTTTCTGCCGAAAAGAAAGTAGAGTACGCTCTTGATTGCAGATCTGCATAGAATAAAGGGTTCTGTACAGGCATAAAGAAACCTGAAAAGTCACCCACCCGGGATTTGAACTCAAGACCCCACGGGCAGAAACAGGCGCTTTAACCATTACACCAGAGGAAACTAGACCTCCTGCTATTGGTTCTGGATGACTGTAATAACCCATTGTCCCCTTGTGCCTCTGCATTGACCGGCAGGGCTGGAAGTCAATCTTCTGCCTAATAAAGTCAATACCAACCTGAGGCCCATTCCTAAAAGAGCCTGCTTGAATAGCTCAGTTGGTAGAGCGCGCGGCTATGGTTGATAACCTGGTCCAAAAGGTTGTGGGTTCAATTCCCACCTCTGCCAAAAACACAGCTCCAGTCTGCTGTGCCTAAACCATCTCTCGAGAGTGATGGAGGAGCAAGTGCCAGTAGTCCATCATCCGCCTTCCATTTGGCTGCCCCTTTTTCCAACTGGGGCTGTCTTTTTAAGCTACGCCGCTATGTACTTCTACTTCAGGCCAGGGCTTTCCCATCTAGCACCTTGCCCTTTGCATCAACTTGGGTATTTTTTCCCCATACAGAACCCTTTTTGGGGTTTGCCTAGCATCAGACCGAAGTTAACCTTGGCAAATTGATTAAAGAGGACAGTGTTCTGTGCCAAGCTTAAAAAAAACAAGCATTTGAGAAGCTGACTAGCGAGTGCAGCTTTGGTGCGTTTCTGCCGAAAAGAAAGTAGAGTACGCTCTTGATTGCAGATCTGCATAGAATAAAGGGTTCTGTACAGGCATAAAGAAACCTGAAAAGTCACCCACCCGGGATTTGAACTCAAGACCCCACGGGCAGAAACAGGCGCTTTAACCATTACACCAGAGGAAACTAGACCTCCTGCTATTGGTTCTGGATGACTGTAATAACCCATTGTCCCCTTGTGCCTCTGCATTGACCGGCAGGGCTGGAAGTCAATCTTCTGCCTAATAAAGTCAATACCAACCTGAGGCCCATTCCTAAAAGAGCCTGCTTGAATAGCTCAGTTGGTAGAGCGCGCGGCTATGGTTGATAACCTGGTCCAAAAGGTTGTGGGTTCAATTCCCACCTCTGCCAAAAACACAGCTCCAGTCTGCTGTGCCTAAACCATCTCTCGAGAGTGATGGAGGAGCAAGTGCCAGTAGTCCATCATCCGCCTTCCATTTGGCTGCCCCTTTTTCCAACTGGGGCTGTCTTTTAAGCTACGCCGCTATGTACTTCTACTTCAGGCCAGGGCTTTCCCATCTAGCACCTTGCCCTTTGCATCAACTTGGGTATTTTTTCCCCATACAGAACCCTTTTTGGGGTTTGCCTAGCATCAGACCGAAGTTAACCTTGGCAAATTGATTAAAGAGGACAGTGTTCTGTGCCAAGCTTAAAAAAAACAAGCATTTGAGAAGCTGACTAGCGAGTGCAGCTTTGGTGCGTTTCTGCCGAAAAGAAAGTAGAGTACGCTCTTGATTGCAGATCTGCATAGAATAAAGGGTTCTGTACAGGCATAAAGAAACCTGAAAAGTCACCCACCCGGGATTTGAACTCAAGACCCCACGGGCAGAAACAGGCGCTTTAACCATTACACCAGAGGAAACTAGACCTCCTGCTATTGGTTCTGGATGACTGTAATAACCCATTGTCCCCTTGTGCCTCTGCATTGACCGGCAGGGCTGGAAGTCAATCTTCTGCCTAATAAAGTCAATACCAACCTGAGGCCCATTCCTAAAAGAGCCTGCTTGAATAGCTCAGTTGGTAGAGCGCGCGGCTATGGTTGATAACCTGGTCCAAAAGGTTGTGGGTTCAATTCCCACCTCTGCCAAAAACACAGCTCCAGTCTGCTGTGCCTAAACCATCTCTCGAGAGTGATGGAGGAGCAAGTGCCAGTAGTCCATTATCCGCCTTCCATTTGGCTGCCCCTTTTTCCAACTGGGGCTGTCTTTTTAAGCTACGCCGCTATGTACTTCTACTTCAGGCCAGGGCTTTCCCATCTAGCACCTTGCCCTTTGCATCAACTTGGGTATTTTTTCCCCATACAGAACCCTTTTTGGGGTTTGCCTAGCATCAGACCGAAGTTAACCTTGGCAAATTGATTAAAGAGGACAGTGTTCTGTGCCAAGCTTAAAAAAAACAAGCATTTGAGAAGCTGACTAGCGAGTGCAGCTTTGGTGCGTTTCTGCCGAAAAGAAAGTAGAGTACGCTCTTGATTGCAGATCTGCATAGAATAAAGGGTTCTGTACAGGCATAAAGAAACCTGAAAAGTCACCCACCCGGGATTTGAACTCAAGACCCCACGGGCAGAAACAGGCGCTTTAACCATTACACCAGAGGAAACTAGACCTCCTGCTATTGGTTCTGGATGACTGTAATAACCCATTGTCCCCTTGTGCCTCTGCATTGACCGGCAGGGCTGGAAGTCAATCTTCTGCCTAATAAAGTCAATACCAACCTGAGGCCCATTCCTAAAAGAGCCTGCTTGAATAGCTCAGTTGGTAGAGCGCGCGGCTATGGTTGATAACCTGGTCCAAAAGGTTGTGGGTTCAATTCCCACCTCTGCCAAAAACACAGCTCCAGTCTGCTGTGCCTAAACCATCTCTCGAGAGTGATGGAGGAGCAAGTGCCAGTAGTCCATCATCCGCCTTCCATTTGGCTGCCCCTTTTTCCAACTGGGGCTGTCTTTTTAAGCTACGCCGCTATGTACTTCTACTTCAGGCCAGGGCTTTCCCATCTAGCACCTTGCCCTTTGCATCAACTTGGGTATTTTTTCCCCATACAGAACCCTTTTTGGGGTTTGCCTAGCATCAGACCGAAGTTAACCTTGGCAAATTGATTAAAGAGGACAGTGTTCTGTGCCAAGCTTAAAAAAAACAAGCATTTGAGAAGCTGACTAGCGAGTGCAGCTTTGGTGCGTTTCTGCCGAAAAGAAAGTAGAGTACGCTCTTGATTGCAGATCTGCATAGAATAAAGGGTTCTGTACAGGCATAAAGAAACCTGAAAAGTCACCCACCCGGGATTTGAACTCAAGACCCCACGGGCAGAAACAGGCGCTTTAACCATTACACCAGAGGAAACTAGACCTCCTGCTATTGGTTCTGGATGACTGTAATAACCCATTGTCCCCTTGTGCCTCTGCATTGACCGGCAGGGCTGGAAGTCAATCTTCTGCCTAATAAAGTCAATACCAACCTGAGGCCCATTCCTAAAAGAGCCTGCTTGAATAGCTCAGTTGGTAGAGCGCGCGGCTATGGTTGATAACCTGGTCCAAAAGGTTGTGGGTTCAATTCCCACCTCTGCCAAAAACACAGCTCCAGTCTGCTGTGCCTAAACCATCTCTCGAGAGTGATGGAGGAGCAAGTGCCAGTAGTCCATCATCCGCCTTCCATTTGGCTGCCCCTTTTTCCAACTGGGGCTGTCTTTTTAAGCTACGCCGCTATGTACTTCTACTTCAGGCCAGGGCTTTCCCATCTAGCACCTTGCCCTTTGCATCAACTTGGGTATTTTTTCCCCATACAGAACCCTTTTTGGGGTTTGCCTAGCATCAGACCGAAGTTAACCTTGGCAAATTGATTAAAGAGGACAGTGTTCTGTGCCAAGCTTAAAAAAAACAAGCATTTGAGAAGCTGACTAGCGAGTGCAGCTTTGGTGCGTTTCTGCCGAAAAGAAAGTAGAGTACGCTCTTGATTGCAGATCTGCATAGAATAAAGGGTTCTGTACAGGCATAAAGAAACCTGAAAAGTCACCCACCCGGGATTTGAACTCAAGACCCCACGGGCAGAAACAGGCGCTTTAACCATTACACCAGAGGAAACTAGACCTCCTGCTATTGGTTCTGGATGACTGTAATAACCCATTGTCCCCTTGTGCCTCTGCATTGACCGGCAGGGCTGGAAGTCAATCTTCTGCCTAATAAAGTCAATACCAACCTGAGGCCCATTCCTAAAAGAGCCTGCTTGAATAGCTCAGTTGGTAGAGCGCGCGGCTATGGTTGATAACCTGGTCCAAAAGGTTGTGGGTTCAATTCCCACCTCTGCCAAAAACACAGCTCCAGTCTGCTGTGCCTAAACCATCTCTCGAGAGTGATGGAGGAGCAAGTGCCAGTAGTCCATCATCCGCCTTCCATTTGGCTGCCCCTTTTTCCAACTGGGGCTGTCTTTTTAAGCTACGCCGCTATGTACTTCTACTTCAGGCCAGGGCTTTCCCATCTAGCACCTTGCCCTTTGCATCAACTTGGGTATTTTTTCCCCATACAGAACCCTTTTTGGGGTTTGCCTAGCATCAGACCGAAGTTAACCTTGGCAAATTGATTAAAGAGGACAGTGTTCTGTGCCAAGCTTAAAAAAAACAAGCATTTGAGAAGCTGACTAGCGAGTG
This sequence comes from Xenopus laevis, assembly GCF_017654675.1. Classification (NCBI taxonomy): domain Eukaryota; kingdom Metazoa; phylum Chordata; class Amphibia; order Anura; family Pipidae; genus Xenopus; species Xenopus laevis. The sequence continues at coordinate 92,899,866 of NC_054383.1, forward strand.
CAGCTTTGGTGCGTTTCTGCCGAAAAGAAAGTAGAGTACGCTCTTGATTGCAGATCTGCATAGAATAAAGGGTTCTGTACAGGCATAAAGAAACCTGAAAAGTCACCCACCCGGGATTTGAACTCAAGACCCCACGGGCAGAAACAGGCGCTTTAACCATTACACCAGAGGAAACTAGACCTCCTGCTATTGGTTCTGGATGACTGTAATAACCCATTGTCCCCTTGTGCCTCTGCATTGACCGGCAGGGCTGGAAGTCAATCTTCTGCCTAATAAAGTCAATACCAACCTGAGGCCCATTCCTAAAAGAGCCTGCTTGAATAGCTCAGTTGGTAGAGCGCGCGGCTATGGTTGATAACCTGGTCCAAAAGGTTGTGGGTTCAATTCCCACCTCTGCCAAAAACACAGCTCCAGTCTGCTGTGCCTAAACCATCTCTCGAGAGTGATGGAGGAGCAAGTGCCAGTAGTCCATCATCCGCCTTCCATTTGGCTGCCCCTTTTTCCAACTGGGGCTGTCTTTTTAAGCTACGCCGCTATGTACTTCTACTTCAGGCCAGGGCTTTCCCATCTAGCACCTTGCCCTTTGCATCAACTTGGGTATTTTTTCCCCATACAGAACCCTTTTTGGGGTTTGCCTAGCATCAGACCGAAGTTAACCTTGGCAAATTGATTAAAGAGGACAGTGTTCTGTGCCAAGCTTAAAAAAAACAAGCATTTGAGAAGCTGACTAGCGAGTGCAGCTTTGGTGCGTTTCTGCCGAAAAGAAAGTAGAGTACGCTCTTGATTGCAGATCTGCATAGAATAAAGGGTTCTGTACAGGCATAAAGAAACCTGAAAAGTCACCCACCCGGGATTTGAACTCAAGACCCCACGGGCAGAAACAGGCGCTTTAACCATTACACCAGAGGAAACTAGACCTCCTGCTATTGGTTCTGGATGACTGTAATAACCCATTGTCCCCTTGTGCCTCTGCATTGACCGGCAGGGCTGGAAGTCAATCTTCTGCCTAATAAAGTCAATACCAACCTGAGGCCCATTCCTAAAAGAGCCTGCTTGAATAGCTCAGTTGGTAGAGCGCGCGGCTATGGTTGATAACCTGGTCCAAAAGGTTGTGGGTTCAATTCCCACCTCTGCCAAAAACACAGCTCCAGTCTGCTGTGCCTAAACCATCTCTCGAGAGTGATGGAGGAGCAAGTGCCAGTAGTCCATCATCCGCCTTCCATTTGGCTGCCCCTTTTTCCAACTGGGGCTGTCTTTTTAAGCTACGCCGCTATGTACTTCTACTTCAGGCCAGGGCTTTCCCATCTAGCACCTTGCCCTTTGCATCAACTTGGGTATTTTTTCCCCATACAGAACCCTTTTTGGGGTTTGCCTAGCATCAGACCGAAGTTAACCTTGGCAAATTGATTAAAGAGGACAGTGTTCTGTGCCAAGCTTAAAAAAAACAAGCATTTGAGAAGCTGACTAGCGAGTGCAGCTTTGGTGCGTTTCTGCCGAAAAGAAAGTAGAGTACGCTCTTGATTGCAGATCTGCATAGAATAAAGGGTTCTGTACAGGCATAAAGAAACCTGAAAAGTCACCCACCCGGGATTTGAACTCAAGACCCCACGGGCAGAAACAGGCGCTTTAACCATTACACCAGAGGAAACTAGACCTCCTGCTATTGGTTCTGGATGACTGTAATAACCCATTGTCCCCTTGTGCCTCTGCATTGACCGGCAGGGCTGGAAGTCAATCTTCTGCCTAATAAAGTCAATACCAACCTGAGGCCCATTCCTAAAAGAGCCTGCTTGAATAGCTCAGTTGGTAGAGCGCGCGGCTATGGTTGATAACCTGGTCCAAAAGGTTGTGGGTTCAATTCCCACCTCTGCCAAAAACACAGCTCCAGTCTGCTGTGCCTAAACCATCTCTCGAGAGTGATGGAGGAGCAAGTGCCAGTAGTCCATCATCCGCCTTCCATTTGGCTGCCCCTTTTTCCAACTGGGGCTGTCTTTTTAAGCTACGCCGCTATGTACTTCTACTTCAGGCCAGGGCTTTCCCATCTAGCACCTTGCCCTTTGCATCAACTTGGGTATTTTTTCCCCATACAGAACCCTTTTTGGGGTTTGCCTAGCATCAGACCGAAGTTAACCTTGGCAAATTGATTAAAGAGGACAGTGTTCTGTGCCAAGCTTAAAAAAAACAAGCATTTGAGAAGCTGACTAGCGAGTGCAGCTTTGGTGCGTTTCTGCCGAAAAGAAAGTAGAGTACGCTCTTGATTGCAGATCTGCATAGAATAAAGGGTTCTGTACAGGCATAAAGAAACCTGAAAAGTCACCCACCCGGGATTTGAACTCAAGACCCCACGGGCAGAAACAGGCGCTTTAACCATTACACCAGAGGAAACTAGACCTCCTGCTATTGGTTCTGGATGACTGTAATAACCCATTGTCCCCTTGTGCCTCTGCATTGACCGGCAGGGCTGGAAGTCAATCTTCTGCCTAATAAAGTCAATACCAACCTGAGGCCCATTCCTAAAAGAGCCTGCTTGAATAGCTCAGTTGGTAGAGCGCGCGGCTATGGTTGATAACCTGGTCCAAAAGGTTGTGGGTTCAATTCCCACCTCTGCCAAAAACACAGCTCCAGTCTGCTGTGCCTAAACCATCTCTCGAGAGTGATGGAGGAGCAAGTGCCAGTAGTCCATCATCCGCCTTCCATTTGGCTGCCCCTTTTTCCAACTGGGGCTGTCTTTTTAAGCTACGCCGCTATGTACTTCTACTTCAGGCCAGGGCTTTCCCATCTAGCACCTTGCCCTTTGCATCAACTTGGGTATTTTTTCCCCATACAGAACCCTTTTTGGGGTTTGCCTAGCATCAGACCGAAGTTAACCTTGGCAAATTGATTAAAGAGGACAGTGTTCTGTGCCAAGCTTAAAAAAAACAAGCATTTGAGAAGCTGACTAGCGAGTGCAGCTTTGGTGCGTTTCTGCCGAAAAGAAAGTAGAGTACGCTCTTGATTGCAGATCTGCATAGAATAAAGGGTTCTGTACAGGCATAAAGAAACCTGAAAAGTCACCCACCCGGGATTTGAACTCAAGACCCCACGGGCAGAAACAGGCGCTTTAACCATTACACCAGAGGAAACTAGACCTCCTGCTATTGGTTCTGGATGACTGTAATAACCCATTGTCCCCTTGTGCCTCTGCATTGACCGGCAGGGCTGGAAGTCAATCTTCTGCCTAATAAAGTCAATACCAACCTGAGGCCCATTCCTAAAAGAGCCTGCTTGAATAGCTCAGTTGGTAGAGCGCGCGGCTATGGTTGATAACCTGGTCCAAAAGGTTGTGGGTTCAATTCCCACCTCTGCCAAAAACACAGCTCCAGTCTGCTGTGCCTAAACCATCTCTCGAGAGTGATGGAGGAGCAAGTGCCAGTAGTCCATCATCCGCCTTCCATTTGGCTGCCCCTTTTTCCAACTGGGGCTGTCTTTTTAAGCTACGCCGCTATGTACTTCTACTTCAGGCCAGGGCTTTCCCATCTAGCACCTTGCCCTTTGCATCAACTTGGGTATTTTTTCCCCATACAGAACCCTTTTTGGGGTTTGCCTAGCATCAGACCGAAGTTAACCTTGGCAAATTGATTAAAGAGGACAGTGTTCTGTGCCAAGCTTAAAAAAAACAAGCATTTGAGAAGCTGACTAGCGAGTGCAGCTTTGGTGCGTTTCTGCCGAAAAGAAAGTAGAGTACGCTCTTGATTGCAGATCTGCATAGAATAAAGGGTTCTGTACAGGCATAAAGAAACCTGAAAAGTCACCCACCCGGGATTTGAACTCAAGACCCCACGGGCAGAAACAGGCGCTTTAACCATTACACCAGAGGAAACTAGACCTCCTGCTATTGGTTCTGGATGACTGTAATAACCCATTGTCCCCTTGTGCCTCTGCATTGACCGGCAGGGCTGGAAGTCAATCTTCTGCCTAATAAAGTCAATACCAACCTGAGGCCCATTCCTAAAAGAGCCTGCTTGAATAGCTCAGTTGGTAGAGCGCGCGGCTATGGTTGATAACCTGGTCCAAAAGGTTGTGGGTTCAATTCCCACCTCTGCCAAAAACACAGCTCCAGTCTGCTGTGCCTAAACCATCTCTCGAGAGTGATGGAGGAGCAAGTGCCAGTAGTCCATCATCCGCCTTCCATTTGGCTGCCCCTTTTTCCAACTGGGGCTGTCTTTTTAAGCTACGCCGCTATGTACTTCTACTTCAGGCCAGGGCTTTCCCATCTAGCACCTTGCCCTTTGCATCAACTTGGGTATTTTTTCCCCATACAGAACCCTTTTTGGGGTTTGCCTAGCATCAGACCGAAGTTAACCTTGGCAAATTGATTAAAGAGGACAGTGTTCTGTGCCAAGCTTAAAAAAAACAAGCATTTGAGAAGCTGACTAGCGAGTGCAGCTTTGGTGCGTTTCTGCCGAAAAGAAAGTAGAGTACGCTCTTGATTGCAGATCTGCATAGAATAAAGGGTTCTGTACAGGCATAAAGAAACCTGAAAAGTCACCCACCCGGGATTTGAACTCAAGACCCCACGGGCAGAAACAGGCGCTTTAACCATTACACCAGAGGAAACTAGACCTCCTGCTATTGGTTCTGGATGACTGTAATAACCCATTGTCCCCTTGTGCCTCTGCATTGACCGGCAGGGCTGGAAGTCAATCTTCTGCCTAATAAAGTCAATACCAACCTGAGGCCCATTCCTAAAAGAGCCTGCTTGAATAGCTCAGTTGGTAGAGCGCGCGGCTATGGTTGATAACCTGGTCCAAAAGGTTGTGGGTTCAATTCCCACCTCTGCCAAAAACACAGCTCCAGTCTGCTGTGCCTAAACCATCTCTCGAGAGTGATGGAGGAGCAAGTGCCAGTAGTCCATCATCCGCCTTCCGTTTGGCTGCCCCTTTTTCCAACTGGGGCTGTCTTTTTAAGCTACGCCGCTATGTACTTCTACTTCAGGCCAGGGCTTTCCCATCTAGCACCTTGCCCTTTGCATCAACTTGGGTATTTTTTCCCCATACAGAACCCTTTTTGGGGTTTGCCTAGCATCAGACCGAAGTTAACCTTGGCAAATTGATTAAAGAGGACAGTGTTCTGTGCCAAGCTTAAAAAAAACAAGCATTTGAGAAGCTGACTAGCGAGTGCAGCTTTGGTGCGTTTCTGCCGAAAAGAAAGTAGAGTACGCTCTTGATTGCAGATCTGCATAGAATAAAGGGTTCTGTACAGGCATAAAGAAACCTGAAAAGTCACCCACCCGGGATTTGAACTCAAGACCCCACGGGCAGAAACAGGCGCTTTAACCATTACACCAGAGGAAACTAGACCTCCTGCTATTGGTTCTGGATGACTGTAATAACCCATTGTCCCCTTGTGCCTCTGCATTGACCGGCAGGGCTGGAAGTCAATCTTCTGCCTAATAAAGTCAATACCAACCTGAGGCCCATTCCTAAAAGAGCCTGCTTGAATAGCTCAGTTGGTAGAGCGCGCGGCTATGGTTGATAACCTGGTCCAAAAGGTTGTGGGTTCAATTCCCACCTCTGCCAAAAACACAGCTCCAGTCTGCTGTGCCTAAACCATCTCTCGAGAGTGATGGAGGAGCAAGTGCCAGTAGTCCATCATCCGCCTTCCATTTGGCTGCCCCTTTTTCCAACTGGGGCTGTCTTTTTAAGCTACGCCGCTATGTACTTCTACTTCAGGCCAGGGCTTTCCCATCTAGCACCTTGCCCTTTGCATCAACTTGGGTATTTTTTCCCCATACAGAACCCTTTTTGGGGTTTGCCTAGCATCAGACCGAAGTTAACCTTGGCAAATTGATTAAAGAGGACAGTGTTCTGTGCCAAGCTTAAAAAAAACAAGCATTTGAGAAGCTGACTAGCGAGTGCAGCTTTGGTGCGTTTCTGCCGAAAAGAAAGTAGAGTACGCTCTTGATTGCAGATCTGCATAGAATAAAGGGTTCTGTACAGGCATAAAGAAACCTGAAAAGTCACCCACCCGGGATTTGAACTCAAGACCCCACGGGCAGAAACAGGCGCTTTAACCATTACACCAGAGGAAACTAGACCTCCTGCTATTGGTTCTGGATGACTGTAATAACCCATTGTCCCCTTGTGCCTCTGCATTGACCGGCAGGGCTGGAAGTCAATCTTCTGCCTAATAAAGTCAATACCAACCTGAGGCCCATTCCTAAAAGAGCCTGCTTGAATAGCTCAGTTGGTAGAGCGCGCGGCTATGGTTGATAACCTGGTCCAAAAGGTTGTGGGTTCAATTCCCACCTCTGCCAAAAACACAGCTCCAGTCTGCTGTGCCTAAACCATCTCTCGAGAGTGATGGAGGAGCAAGTGCCAGTAGTCCATCATCCGCCTTCCATTTGGCTGCCCCTTTTTCCAACTGGGGCTGTCTTTTTAAGCTACGCCGCTATGTACTTCTACTTCAGGCCAGGGCTTTCCCATCTAGCACCTTGCCCTTTGCATCAACTTGGGTATTTTTTCCCCATACAGAACCCTTTTTGGGGTTTGCCTAGCATCAGACCGAAGTTAACCTTGGCAAATTGATTAAAGAGGACAGTGTTCTGTGCCAAGCTTAAAAAAAACAAGCATTTGAGAAGCTGACTAGCGAGTGCAGCTTTGGTGCGTTTCTGCCGAAAAGAAAGTAGAGTACGCTCTTGATTGCAGATCTGCATAGAATAAAGGGTTCTGTACAGGCATAAAGAAACCTGAAAAGTCACCCACCCGGGATTTGAACTCAAGACCCCACGGGCAGAAACAGGCGCTTTAACCATTACACCAGAGGAAACTAGACCTCCTGCTATTGGTTCTGGATGACTGTAATAACCCATTGTCCCCTTGTGCCTCTGCATTGACCGGCAGGGCTGGAAGTCAATCTTCTGCCTAATAAAGTCAATACCAACCTGAGGCCCATTCCTAAAAGAGCCTGCTTGAATAGCTCAGTTGGTAGAGCGCGCGGCTATGGTTGATAACCTGGTCCAAAAGGTTGTGGGTTCAATTCCCACCTCTGCCAAAAACACAGCTCCAGTCTGCTGTGCCTAAACCATCTCTCGAGAGTGATGGAGGAGCAAGTGCCAGTAGTCCATCATCCGCCTTCCATTTGGCTGCCCCTTTTTCCAACTGGGGCTGTCTTTTTAAGCTACGCCGCTATGTACTTCTACTTCAGGCCAGGGCTTTCCCATCTAGCACCTTGCCCTTTGCATCAACTTGGGTATTTTTTCCCCATACAGAACCCTTTTTGGGGTTTGCCTAGCATCAGACCGAAGTTAACCTTGGCAAATTGATTAAAGAGGACAGTGTTCTGTGCCAAGCTTAAAAAAAACAAGCATTTGAGAAGCTGACTAGCGAGTGCAGCTTTGGTGCGTTTCTGCCGAAAAGAAAGTAGAGTACGCTCTTGATTGCAGATCTGCATAGAATAAAGGGTTCTGTACAGGCATAAAGAAACCTGAAAAGTCACCCACCCGGGATTTGAACTCAAGACCCCACGGGCAGAAACAGGCGCTTTAACCATTACACCAGAGGAAACTAGACCTCCTGCTATTGGTTCTGGATGACTGTAATAACCCATTGTCCCCTTGTGCCTCTGCATTGACCGGCAGGGCTGGAAGTCAATCTTCTGCCTAATAAAGTCAATACCAACCTGAGGCCCATTCCTAAAAGAGCCTGCTTGAATAGCTCAGTTGGTAGAGCGCGCGGCTATGGTTGATAACCTGGTCCAAAAGGTTGTGGGTTCAATTCCCACCTCTGCCAAAAACACAGCTCCAGTCTGCTGTGCCTAAACCATCTCTCGAGAGTGATGGAGGAGCAAGTGCCAGTAGTCCATCATCCGCCTTCCATTTGGCTGCCCCTTTTTCCAACTGGGGCTGTCTTTTTAAGCTACGCCGCTATGTACTTCTACTTCAGGCCAGGGCTTTCCCATCTAGCACCTTGCCCTTTGCATCAACTTGGGTATTTTTTCCCCATACAGAACCCTTTTTGGGGTTTGCCTAGCATCAGACCGAAGTTAACCTTGGCAAATTGATTAAAGAGGACAGTGTTCTGTGCCAAGCTTAAAAAAAACAAGCATTTGAGAAGCTGACTAGCGAGTGCAGCTTTGGTGCGTTTCTGCCGAAAAGAAAGTAGAGTACGCTCTTGATTGCAGATCTGCATAGAATAAAGGGTTCTGTACAGGCATAAAGAAACCTGAAAAGTCACCCACCCGGGATTTGAACTCAAGACCCCACGGGCAGAAACAGGCGCTTTAACCATTACACCAGAGGAAACTAGACCTCCTGCTATTGGTTCTGGATGACTGTAATAACCCATTGTCCCCTTGTGCCTCTGCATTGACCGGCAGGGCTGGAAGTCAATCTTCTGCCTAATAAAGTCAATACCAACCTGAGGCCCATTCCTAAAAGAGCCTGCTTGAATAGCTCAGTTGGTAGAGCGCGCGGCTATGGTTGATAACCTGGTCCAAAAGGTTGTGGGTTCAATTCCCACCTCTGCCAAAAACACAGCTCCAGTCTGCTGTGCCTAAACCATCTCTCGAGAGTGATGGAGGAGCAAGTGCCAGTAGTCCATCATCCGCCTTCCATTTGGCTGCCCCTTTTTCCAACTGGGGCTGTCTTTTTAAGCTACGCCGCTATGTACTTCTACTTCAGGCCAGGGCTTTCCCATCTAGCACCTTGCCCTTTGCATCAACTTGGGTATTTTTTCCCCATACAGAACCCTTTTTGGGGTTTGCCTAGCATCAGACCGAAGTTAACCTTGGCAAATTGATTAAAGAGGACAGTGTTCTGTGCCAAGCTTAAAAAAAACAAGCATTTGAGAAGCTGACTAGCGAGTGCAGCTTTGGTGCGTTTCTGCCGAAAAGAAAGTAGAGTACGCTCTTGATTGCAGATCTGCATAGAATAAAGGGTTCTGTACAGGCATAAAGAAACCTGAAAAGTCACCCACCCGGGATTTGAACTCAAGACCCCACGGGCAGAAACAGGCGCTTTAACCATTACACCAGAGGAAACTAGACCTCCTGCTATTGGTTCTGGATGACTGTAATAACCCATTGTCCCCTTGTGCCTCTGCATTGACCGGCAGGGCTGGAAGTCAATCTTCTGCCTAATAAAGTCAATACCAACCTGAGGCCCATTCCTAAAAGAGCCTGCTTGAATAGCTCAGTTGGTAGAGCGCGCGGCTATGGTTGATAACCTGGTCCAAAAGGTTGTGGGTTCAATTCCCACCTCTGCCAAAAACACAGCTCCAGTCTGCTGTGCCTAAACCATCTCTCGAGAGTGATGGAGGAGCAAGTGCCAGTAGTCCATCATCCGCCTTCCATTTGGCTGCCCCTTTTTCCAACTGGGGCTGTCTTTTTAAGCTACGCCGCTATGTACTTCTACTTCAGGCCAGGGCTTTCCCATCTAGCACCTTGCCCTTTGCATCAACTTGGGTATTTTTTCCCCATACAGAACCCTTTTTGGGGTTTGCCTAGCATCAGACCGAAGTTAACCTTGGCAAATTGATTAAAGAGGACAGTGTTCTGTGCCAAGCTTAAAAAAAACAAGCATTTGAGAAGCTGACTAGCGAGTGCAGCTTTGGTGCGTTTCTGCCGAAAAGAAAGTAGAGTACGCTCTTGATTGCAGATCTGCATAGAATAAAGGGTTCTGTACAGGCATAAAGAAACCTGAAAAGTCACCCACCCGGGATTTGAACTCAAGACCCCACGGGCAGAAACAGGCGCTTTAACCATTACACCAGAGGAAACTAGACCTCCTGCTATTGGTTCTGGATGACTGTAATAACCCATTGTCCCCTTGTGCCTCTGCATTGACCGGCAGGGCTGGAAGTCAATCTTCTGCCTAATAAAGTCAATACCAACCTGAGGCCCATTCCTAAAAGAGCCTGCTTGAATAGCTCAGTTGGTAGAGCGCGCGGCTATGGTTGATAACCTGGTCCAAAAGGTTGTGGGTTCAATTCCCACCTCTGCCAAAAACACAGCTCCAGTCTGCTGTGCCTAAACCATCTCTCGAGAGTGATGGAGGAGCAAGTGCCAGTAGTCCATCATCCGCCTTCCATTTGGCTGCCCCTTTTTCCAACTGGGGCTGTCTTTTTAAGCTACGCCGCTATGTACTTCTACTTCAGGCCAGGGCTTTCCCATCTAGCACCTTGCCCTTTGCATCAACTTGGGTATTTTTTCCCCATACAGAACCCTTTTTGGGGTTTGCCTAGCATCAGACCGAAGTTAACCTTGGCAAATTGATTAAAGAGGACAGTGTTCTGTGCCAAGCTTAAAAAAAACAAGCATTTGAGAAGCTGACTAGCGAGTGCAGCTTTGGTGCGTTTCTGCCGAAAAGAAAGTAGAGTACGCTCTTGATTGCAGATCTGCATAGAATAAAGGGTTCTGTACAGGCATAAAGAAACCTGAAAAGTCACCCACCCGGGATTTGAACTCAAGACCCCACGGGCAGAAACAGGCGCTTTAACCATTACACCAGAGGAAACTAGACCTCCTGCTATTGGTTCTGGATGACTGTAATAACCCATTGTCCCCTTGTGCCTCTGCATTGACCGGCAGGGCTGGAAGTCAATCTTCTGCCTAATAAAGTCAATACCAACCTGAGGCCCATTCCTAAAGAGCCTGCTTGAATAGCTCAGTTGGTAGAGCGCGCGGCTATGGTTGATAACCTGGTCCAAAAGGTTGTGGGTTCAATTCCCCGCTCTACCAACTGAGCTATTCAAGCAGGCTCTTTTAGGAATGGGCCTCAGGTTGGTATTGACTTTATTAGGCAGAAGATTGACTTCCAGCCCTGCCGGTCAATGCAGAGGCACAAGGGGACAATGGGTTATTACAGTCATCCAGAACCAATAGCAGGAGGTCTAGTTTCCTCTGGTGTAATGGTTAAAGCGCCTGTTTCTGCCCGTGGGGTCTTGAGTTCAAATCCCGGGTGGGTGACTTTTCAGGTTTCTTTATGCCTGTACAGAACCCTTTATTCTATGCAGATCTGCAATCAAGAGCGTACTCTACTTTCTTTTCGGCAGAAACGCACCAAAGCTGCACTCGCTAGTCAGCTTCTCAAATGCTTGTTTTTTTTAAGCTTGGCACAGAACACTGTCCTCTTTAATCAATTTGCCAAGGTTAACTTCGGTCTGATGCTAGGCAAACCCCAAAAAGGGTTCTGTATGGGGAAAAAATACCCAAGTTGATGCAAAGGGCAAGGTGCTAGATGGGAAAGCCCTGGCCTGAAGTAGAAGTACATAGCGGCGTAGCTTAAAAAGACAGCCCCAGTTGGAAAAAGGGGCAGCCAAATGGAAGGCGGATGATGGACTACTGGCACTTGCTCCTCCATCACTCTCGAGAGATGGTTTAGGCACAGCAGACTGGAGCTGTGTTTTTGGCAGAGGTGGGAATTGAACCCACAACCTTTTGGACCAGGTTATCAACCATAGCCGCGCGCTCTACCAACTGAGCTATTCAAGCAGGCTCTTTTAGGAATGGGCCTCAGGTTGGTATTGACTTTATTAGGCAGAAGATTGACTTCCAGCCCTGCCGGTCAATGCAGAGGCACAAGGGGACAATGGGTTATTACAGTCATCCAGAACCAATAGCAGGAGGTCTAGTTTCCTCTGGTGTAATGGTTAAAGCGCCTGTTTCTGCCCGTGGGGTCTTGAGTTCAAATCCCGGGTGGGTGACTTTTCAGGTTTCTTTATGCCTGTACAGAACCCTTTATTCTATGCAGATCTGCAATCAAGAGCGTACTCTACTTTCTTTTCGGCAGAAACGCACCAAAGCTGCACTCGCTAGTCAGCTTCTCAAATGCTTGTTTTTTTTAAGCTTGGCACAGAACACTGTCCTCTTTAATCAATTTGCCAAGGTTAACTTCGGTCTGATGCTAGGCAAACCCCAAAAAGGGTTCTGTATGGGGAAAAAATACCCAAGTTGATGCAAAGGGCAAGGTGCTAGATGGGAAAGCCCTGGCCTGAAGTAGAAGTACATAGCGGCGTAGCTTAAAAAGACAGCCCCAGTTGGAAAAAGGGGCAGCCAAATGGAAGGCGGATGATGGACTACTGGCACTTGCTCCTCCATCACTCTCGAGAGATGGTTTAGGCACAGCAGACTGGAGCTGTGTTTTTGGCAGAGGTGGGAATTGAACCCACAACCTTTTGGACCAGGTTATCAACCATAGCCGCGCGCTCTACCAACTGAGCTATTCAAGCAGGCTCTTTTAGGAATGGGCCTCAGGTTGGTATTGACTTTATTAGGCAGAAGATTGACTTCCAGCCCTGCCGGTCAATGCAGAGGCACAAGGGGACAATGGGTTATTACAGTCATCCAGAACCAATAGCAGGAGGTCTAGTTTCCTCTGGTGTAATGGTTAAAGCGCCTGTTTCTGCCCGTGGGGTCTTGAGTTCAAATCCCGGGTGGGTGACTTTTCAGGTTTCTTTATGCCTGTACAGAACCCTTTATTCTATGCAGATCTGCAATCAAGAGCGTACTCTACTTTCTTTTCGGCAGAAACGCACCAAAGCTGCACTCGCTAGTCAGCTTCTCAAATGCTTGTTTTTTTTAAGCTTGGCACAGAACACTGTCCTCTTTAATCAATTTGCCAAGGTTAACTTCGGTCTGATGCTAGGCAAACCCCAAAAAGGGTTCTGTATGGGGAAAAAATACCCAAGTTGATGCAAAGGGCAAGGTGCTAGATGGGAAAGCCCTGGCCTGAAGTAGAAGTACATAGCGGCGTAGCTTAAAAAGACAGCCCCAGTTGGAAAAAGGGGCAGCCAAATGGAAGGCGGATGATGGACTACTGGCACTTGCTCCTCCATCACTCTCGAGAGATGGTTTAGGCACAGCAGACTGGAGCTGTGTTTTTGGCAGAGGTGGGAATTGAACCCACAACCTTTTGGACCAGGTTATCAACCATAGCCGCGCGCTCTACCAACTGAGCTATTCAAGCAGGCTCTTTTAGGAATGGGCCTCAGGTTGGTATTGACTTTATTAGGCAGAAGATTGACTTCCAGCCCTGCCGGTCAATGCAGAGGCACAAGGGGACAATGGGTTATTACAGTCATCCAGAACCAATAGCAGGAGGTCTAGTTTCCTCTGGTGTAATGGTTAAAGCGCCTGTTTCTGCCCGTGGGGTCTTGAGTTCAAATCCCGGGTGGGTGACTTTTCAGGTTTCTTTATGCCTGTACAGAACCCTTTATTCTATGCAGATCTGCAATCAAGAGCGTACTCTACTTTCTTTTCGGCAGAAACGCACCAAAGCTGCACTCGCTAGTCAGCTTCTCAAATGCTTGTTTTTTTTAAGCTTGGCACAGAACACTGTCCTCTTTAATCAATTTGCCAAGGTTAACTTCGGTCTGATGCTAGGCAAACCCCAAAAAGGGTTCTGTATGGGGAAAAAATACCCAAGTTGATGCAAAGGGCAAGGTGCTAGATGGGAAAGCCCTGGCCTGAAGTAGAAGTACATAGCGGCGTAGCTTAAAAAGACAGCCCCAGTTGGAAAAAGGGGCAGCCAAATGGAAGGCGGATGATGGACTACTGGCACTTGCTCCTCCATCACTCTCGAGAGATGGTTTAGGCACAGCAGACTGGAGCTGTGTTTTTGGCAGAGGTGGGAATTGAACCCACAACCTTTTGGACCAGGTTATCAACCATAGCCGCGCGCTCTACCAACTGAGCTATTCAAGCAGGCTCTTTTAGGAATGGGCCTCAGGTTGGTATTGACTTTATTAGGCAGAAGATTGACTTCCAGCCCTGCCGGTCAATGCAGAGGCACAAGGGGACAATGGGTTATTACAGTCATCCAGAACCAATAGCAGGAGGTCTAGTTTCCTCTGGTGTAATGGTTAAAGCGCCTGTTTCTGCCCGTGGGGTCTTGAGTTCAAATCCCGGGTGGGTGACTTTTCAGGTTTCTTTATGCCTGTACAGAACCCTTTATTCTATGCAGATCTGCAATCAAGAGCGTACTCTACTTTCTTTTCGGCAGAAACGCACCAAAGCTGCACTCGCTAGTCAGCTTCTCAAATGCTTGTTTTTTTTAAGCTTGGCACAGAACACTGTCCTCTTTAATCAATTTGCCAAGGTTAACTTCGGTCTGATGCTAGGCAAACCCCAAAAAGGGTTCTGTATGGGGAAAAAATACCCAAGTTGATGCAAAGGGCAAGGTGCTAGATGGGAAAGCCCTGGCCTGAAGTAGAAGTACATAGCGGCGTAGCTTAAAAAGACAGCCCCAGTTGGAAAAAGGGGCAGCCAAACGGAAGGCGGATGATGGACTACTGGCACTTGCTCCTCCATCACTCTCGAGAGATGGTTTAGGCACAGCAGACTGGAGCTGTGTTTTTGGCAGAGGTGGGAATTGAACCCACAACCTTTTGGACCAGGTTATCAACCATAGCCGCGCGCTCTACCAACTGAGCTATTCAAGCAGGCTCTTTTAGGAATGGGCCTCAGGTTGGTATTGACTTTATTAGGCAGAAGATTGACTTCCAGCCCTGCCGGTCAATGCAGAGGCACAAGGGGACAATGGGTTATTACAGTCATCCAGAACCAATAGCAGGAGGTCTAGTTTCCTCTGGTGTAATGGTTAAAGCGCCTGTTTCTGCCCGTGGGGTCTTGAGTTCAAATCCCGGGTGGGTGACTTTTCAGGTTTCTTTATGCCTGTACAGAACCCTTTATTCTATGCAGATCTGCAATCAAGAGCGTACTCTACTTTCTTTTCGGCAGAAACGCACCAAAGCTGCACTCGCTAGTCAGCTTCTCAAATGCTTGTTTTTTTTAAGCTTGGCACAGAACACTGTCCTCTTTAATCAATTTGCCAAGGTTAACTTCGGTCTGATGCTAGGCAAACCCCAAAAAGGGTTCTGTATGGGGAAAAAATACCCAAGTTGATGCAAAGGGCAAGGTGCTAGATGGGAAAGCCCTGGCCTGAAGTAGAAGTACATAGCGGCGTAGCTTAAAAAGACAGCCCCAGTTGGAAAAAGGGGCAGCCAAACGGAAGGCGGATGATGGACTACTGGCACTTGCTCCTCCATCACTCTCGAGAGATGGTTTAGGCACAGCAGACTGGAGCTGTGTTTTTGGCAGAGGTGGGAATTGAACCCACAACCTTTTGGACCAGGTTATCAACCATAGCCGCGCGCTCTACCAACTGAGCTATTCAAGCAGGCTCTTTTAGGAATGGGCCTCAGGTTGGTATTGACTTTATTAGGCAGAAGATTGACTTCCAGCCCTGCCGGTCAATGCAGAGGCACAAGGGGACAATGGGTTATTACAGTCATCCAGAACCAATAGCAGGAGGTCTAGTTTCCTCTGGTGTAATGGTTAAAGCGCCTGTTTCTGCCCGTGGGGTCTTGAGTTCAAATCCCGGGTGGGTGACTTTTCAGGTTTCTTTATGCCTGTACAGAACCCTTTATTCTATGCAGATCTGCAATCAAGAGCGTACTCTACTTTCTTTTCGGCAGAAACGCACCAAAGCTGCACTCGCTAGTCAGCTTCTCAAATGCTTGTTTTTTTTAAGCTTGGCACAGAACACTGTCCTCTTTAATCAATTTGCCAAGGTTAACTTCGGTCTGATGCTAGGCAAACCCCAAAAAGGGTTCTGTATGGGGAAAAAATACCCAAGTTGATGCAAAGGGCAAGGTGCTAGATGGGAAAGCCCTGGCCTGAAGTAGAAGTACATAGCGGCGTAGCTTAAAAAGACAGCCCCAGTTGGAAAAAGGGGCAGCCAAATGGAAGGCGGATGATGGACTACTGGCACTTGCTCCTCCATCACTCTCGAGAGATGGTTTAGGCACAGCAGACTGGAGCTGTGTTTTTGGCAGAGGTGGGAATTGAACCCACAACCTTTTGGACCAGGTTATCAACCATAGCCGCGCGCTCTACCAACTGAGCTATTCAAGCAGGCTCTTTTAGGAATGGGCCTCAGGTTGGTATTGACTTTATTAGGCAGAAGATTGACTTCCAGCCCTGCCGGTCAATGCAGAGGCACAAGGGGACAATGGGTTATTACAGTCATCCAGAACCAATAGCAGGAGGTCTAGTTTCCTCTGGTGTAATGGTTAAAGCGCCTGTTTCTGCCCGTGGGGTCTTGAGTTCAAATCCCGGGTGGGTGACTTTTCAGGTTTCTTTATGCCTGTACAGAACCCTTTATTCTATGCAGATCTGCAATCAAGAGCGTACTCTACTTTCTTTTCGGCAGAAACGCACCAAAGCTGCACTCGCTAGTCAGCTTCTCAAATGCTTGTTTTTTTTAAGCTTGGCACAGAACACTGTCCTCTTTAATCAATTTGCCAAGGTTAACTTCGGTCTGATGCTAGGCAAACCCCAAAAAGGGTTCTGTATGGGGAAAAAATACCCAAGTTGATGCAAAGGGCAAGGTGCTAGATGGGAAAGCCCTGGCCTGAAGTAGAAGTACATAGCGGCGTAGCTTAAAAAGACAGCCCCAGTTGGAAAAAGGGGCAGCCAAATGGAAGGCGGATGATGGACTACTGGCACTTGCTCCTCCATCACTCTCGAGAGATGGTTTAGGCACAGCAGACTGGAGCTGTGTTTTTGGCAGAGGTGGGAATTGAACCCACAACCTTTTGGACCAGGTTATCAACCATAGCCGCGCGCTCTACCAACTGAGCTATTCAAGCAGGCTCTTTTAGGAATGGGCCTCAGGTTGGTATTGACTTTATTAGGCAGAAGATTGACTTCCAGCCCTGCCGGTCAATGCAGAGGCACAAGGGGACAATGGGTTATTACAGTCATCCAGAACCAATAGCAGGAGGTCTAGTTTCCTCTGGTGTAATGGTTAAAGCGCCTGTTTCTGCCCGTGGGGTCTTGAGTTCAAATCCCGGGTGGGTGACTTTTCAGGTTTCTTTATGCCTGTACAGAACCCTTTATTCTATGCAGATCTGCAATCAAGAGCGTACTCTACTTTCTTTTCGGCAGAAACGCACCAAAGCTGCACTCGCTAGTCAGCTTCTCAAATGCTTGTTTTTTTTAAGCTTGGCACAGAACACTGTCCTCTTTAATCAATTTGCCAAGGTTAACTTCGGTCTGATGCTAGGCAAACCCCAAAAAGGGTTCTGTATGGGGAAAAAATACCCAAGTTGATGCAAAGGGCAAGGTGCTAGATGGGAAAGCCCTGGCCTGAAGTAGAAGTACATAGCGGCGTAGCTTAAAAAGACAGCCCCAGTTGGAAAAAGGGGCAGCCAAACGGAAGGCGGATGATGGACTACTGGCACTTGCTCCTCCATCACTCTCGAGAGATGGTTTAGGCACAGCAGACTGGAGCTGTGTTTTTGGCAGAGGTGGGAATTGAACCCACAACCTTTTGGACCAGGTTATCAACCATAGCCGCGCGCTCTACCAACTGAGCTATTCAAGCAGGCTCTTTTAGGAATGGGCCTCAGGTTGGTATTGACTTTATTAGGCAGAAGATTGACTTCCAGCCCTGCCGGTCAATGCAGAGGCACAAGGGGACAATGGGTTATTACAGTCATCCAGAACCAATAGCAGGAGGTCTAGTTTCCTCTGGTGTAATGGTTAAAGCGCCTGTTTCTGCCCGTGGGGTCTTGAGTTCAAATCCCGGGTGGGTGACTTTTCAGGTTTCTTTATGCCTGTACAGAACCCTTTATTCTATGCAGATCTGCAATCAAGAGCGTACTCTACTTTCTTTTCGGCAGAAACGCACCAAAGCTGCACTCGCTAGTCAGCTTCTCAAATGCTTGTTTTTTTTAAGCTTGGCACAGAACACTGTCCTCTTTAATCAATTTGCCAAGGTTAACTTCGGTCTGATGCTAGGCAAACCCCAAAAAGGGTTCTGTATGGGGAAAAAATACCCAAGTTGATGCAAAGGGCAAGGTGCTAGATGGGAAAGCCCTGGCCTGAAGTAGAAGTACATAGCGGCGTAGCTTAAAAAGACAGCCCCAGTTGGAAAAAGGGGCAGCCAAATGGAAGGCGGATGATGGACTACTGGCACTTGCTCCTCCATCACTCTCGAGAGATGGTTTAGGCACAGCAGACTGGAGCTGTGTTTTTGGCAGAGGTGGGAATTGAACCCACAACCTTTTGGACCAGGTTATCAACCATAGCCGCGCGCTCTACCAACTGAGCTATTCAAGCAGGCTCTTTTAGGAATGGGCCTCAGGTTGGTATTGACTTTATTAGGCAGAAGATTGACTTCCAGCCCTGCCGGTCAATGCAGAGGCACAAGGGGACAATGGGTTATTACAGTCATCCAGAACCAATAGCAGGAGGTCTAGTTTCCTCTGGTGTAATGGTTAAAGCGCCTGTTTCTGCCCGTGGGGTCTTGAGTTCAAATCCCGGGTGGGTGACTTTTCAGGTTTCTTTATGCCTGTACAGAACCCTTTATTCTATGCAGATCTGCAATCAAGAGCGTACTCTACTTTCTTTTCGGCAGAAACGCACCAAAGCTGCACTCGCTAGTCAGCTTCTCAAATGCTTGTTTTTTTTAAGCTTGGCACAGAACACTGTCCTCTTTAATCAATTTGCCAAGGTTAACTTCGGTCTGATGCTAGGCAAACCCCAAAAAGGGTTCTGTATGGGGAAAAAATACCCAAGTTGATGCAAAGGGCAAGGTGCTAGATGGGAAAGCCCTGGCCTGAAGTAGAAGTACATAGCGGCGTAGCTTAAAAAGACAGCCCCAGTTGGAAAAAGGGGCAGCCAAATGGAAGGCGGATGATGGACTACTGGCACTTGCTCCTCCATCACTCTCGAGAGATGGTTTAGGCACAGCAGACTGGAGCTGTGTTTTTGGCAGAGGTGGGAATTGAACCCACAACCTTTTGGACCAGGTTATCAACCATAGCCGCGCGCTCTACCAACTGAGCTATTCAAGCAGGCTCTTTTAGGAATGGGCCTCAGGTTGGTATTGACTTTATTAGGCAGAAGATTGACTTCCAGCCCTGCCGGTCAATGCAGAGGCACAAGGGGACAATGGGTTATTACAGTCATCCAGAACCAATAGCAGGAGGTCTAGTTTCCTCTGGTGTAATGGTTAAAGCGCCTGTTTCTGCCCGTGGGGTCTTGAGTTCAAATCCCGGGTGGGTGACTTTTCAGGTTTCTTTATGCCTGTACAGAACCCTTTATTCTATGCAGATCTGCAATCAAGAGCGTACTCTACTTTCTTTTCGGCAGAAACGCACCAAAGCTGCACTCGCTAGTCAGCTTCTCAAATGCTTGTTTTTTTTAAGCTTGGCACAGAACACTGTCCTCTTTAATCAATTTGCCAAGGTTAACTTCGGTCTGATGCTAGGCAAACCCCAAAAAGGGTTCTGTATGGGGAAAAAATACCCAAGTTGATGCAAAGGGCAAGGTGCTAGATGGGAAAGCCCTGGCCTGAAGTAGAAGTACATAGCGGCGTAGCTTAAAAAGACAGCCCCAGTTGGAAAAAGGGGCAGCCAAACGGAAGGCGGATGATGGACTACTGGCACTTGCTCCTCCATCACTCTCGAGAGATGGTTTAGGCACAGCAGACTGGAGCTGTGTTTTTGGCAGAGGTGGGAATTGAACCCACAACCTTTTGGACCAGGTTATCAACCATAGCCGCGCGCTCTACCAACTGAGCTATTCAAGCAGGCTCTTTTAGGAATGGGCCTCAGGTTGGTATTGACTTTATTAGGCAGAAGATTGACTTCCAGCCCTGCCGGTCAATGCAGAGGCACAAGGGGACAATGGGTTATTACAGTCATCCAGAACCAATAGCAGGAGGTCTAGTTTCCTCTGGTGTAATGGTTAAAGCGCCTGTTTCTGCCCGTGGGGTCTTGAGTTCAAATCCCGGGTGGGTGACTTTTCAGGTTTCTTTATGCCTGTACAGAACCCTTTATTCTATGCAGATCTGCAATCAAGAGCGTACTCTACTTTCTTTTCGGCAGAAACGCACCAAAGCTGCACTCGCTAGTCAGCTTCTCAAATGCTTGTTTTTTTTAAGCTTGGCACAGAACACTGTCCTCTTTAATCAATTTGCCAAGGTTAACTTCGGTCTGATGCTAGGCAAACCCCAAAAAGGGTTCTGTATGGGGAAAAAATACCCAAGTTGATGCAAAGGGCAAGGTGCTAGATGGGAAAGCCCTGGCCTGAAGTAGAAGTACATAGCGGCGTAGCTTAAAAAGACAGCCCCAGTTGGAAAAAGGGGCAGCCAAATGGAAGGCGGATGATGGACTACTGGCACTTGCTCCTCCATCACTCTCGAGAGATGGTTTAGGCACAGCAGACTGGAGCTGTGTTTTTGGCAGAGGTGGGAATTGAACCCACAACCTTTTGGACCAGGTTATCAACCATAGCCGCGCGCTCTACCAACTGAGCTATTCAAGCAGGCTCTTTTAGGAATGGGCCTCAGGTTGGTATTGACTTTATTAGGCAGAAGATTGACTTCCAGCCCTGCCGGTCAATGCAGAGGCACAAGGGGACAATGGGTTATTACAGTCATCCAGAACCAATAGCAGGAGGTCTAGTTTCCTCTGGTGTAATGGTTAAAGCGCCTGTTTCTGCCCGTGGGGTCTTGAGTTCAAATCCCGGGTGGGTGACTTTTCAGGTTTCTTTATGCCTGTACAGAACCCTTTATTCTATGCAGATCTGCAATCAAGAGCGTACTCTACTTTCTTTTCGGCAGAAACGCACCAAAGCTGCACTCGCTAGTCAGCTTCTCAAATGCTTGTTTTTTTTAAGCTTGGCACAGAACACTGTCCTCTTTAATCAATTTGCCAAGGTTAACTTCGGTCTGATGCTAGGCAAACCCCAAAAAGGGTTCTGTATGGGGAAAAAATACCCAAGTTGATGCAAAGGGCAAGGTGCTAGATGGGAAAGCCCTGGCCTGAAGTAGAAGTACATAGCGGCGTAGCTTAAAAAGACAGCCCCAGTTGGAAAAAGGGGCAGCCAAATGGAAGGCGGATGATGGACTACTGGCACTTGCTCCTCCATCACTCTCGAGAGATGGTTTAGGCACAGCAGACTGGAGCTGTGTTTTTGGCAGAGGTGGGAATTGAACCCACAACCTTTTGGACCAGGTTATCAACCATAGCCGCGCGCTCTACCAACTGAGCTATTCAAGCAGGCTCTTTTAGGAATGGGCCTCAGGTTGGTATTGACTTTATTAGGCAGAAGATTGACTTCCAGCCCTGCCGGTCAATGCAGAGGCACAAGGGGACAATGGGTTATTACAGTCATCCAGAACCAATAGCAGGAGGTCTAGTTTCCTCTGGTGTAATGGTTAAAGCGCCTGTTTCTGCCCGTGGGGTCTTGAGTTCAAATCCCGGGTGGGTGACTTTTCAGGTTTCTTTATGCCTGTACAGAACCCTTTATTCTATGCAGATCTGCAATCAAGAGCGTACTCTACTTTCTTTTCGGCAGAAACGCACCAAAGCTGCACTCGCTAGTCAGCTTCTCAAATGCTTGTTTTTTTTAAGCTTGGCACAGAACACTGTCCTCTTTAATCAATTTGCCAAGGTTAACTTCGGTCTGATGCTAGGCAAACCCCAAAAAGGGTTCTGTATGGGGAAAAAATACCCAAGTTGATGCAAAGGGCAAGGTGCTAGATGGGAAAGCCCTGGCCTGAAGTAGAAGTACATAGCGGCGTAGCTTAAAAAGACAGCCCCAGTTGGAAAAAGGGGCAGCCAAATGGAAGGCGGATGATGGACTACTGGCACTTGCTCCTCCATCACTCTCGAGAGATGGTTTAGGCACAGCAGACTGGAGCTGTGTTTTTGGCAGAGGTGGGAATTGAACCCACAACCTTTTGGACCAGGTTATCAACCATAGCCGCGCGCTCTACCAACTGAGCTATTCAAGCAGGCTCTTTTAGGAATGGGCCTCAGGTTGGTATTGACTTTATTAGGCAGAAGATTGACTTCCAGCCCTGCCGGTCAATGCAGAGGCACAAGGGGACAATGGGTTATTACAGTCATCCAGAACCAATAGCAGGAGGTCTAGTTTCCTCTGGTGTAATGGTTAAAGCGCCTGTTTCTGCCCGTGGGGTCTTGAGTTCAAATCCCGGGTGGGTGACTTTTCAGGTTTCTTTATGCCTGTACAGAACCCTTTATTCTATGCAGATCTGCAATCAAGAGCGTACTCTACTTTCTTTTCGGCAGAAACGCACCAAAGCTGCACTCGCTAGTCAGCTTCTCAAATGCTTGTTTTTTTTAAGCTTGGCACAGAACACTGTCCTCTTTAATCAATTTGCCAAGGTTAACTTCGGTCTGATGCTAGGCAAACCCCAAAAAGGGTTCTGTATGGGGAAAAAATACCCAAGTTGATGCAAAGGGCAAGGTGCTAGATGGGAAAGCCCTGGCCTGAAGTAGAAGTACATAGCGGCGTAGCTTAAAAAGACAGCCCCAGTTGGAAAAAGGGGCAGCCAAATGGAAGGCGGATGATGGACTACTGGCACTTGCTCCTCCATCACTCTCGAGAGATGGTTTAGGCACAGCAGACTGGAGCTGTGTTTTTGGCAGAGGTGGGAATTGAACCCACAACCTTTTGGACCAGGTTATCAACCATAGCCGCGCGCTCTACCAACTGAGCTATTCAAGCAGGCTCTTTTAGGAATGGGCCTCAGGTTGGTATTGACTTTATTAGGCAGAAGATTGACTTCCAGCCCTGCCGGTCAATGCAGAGGCACAAGGGGACAATGGGTTATTACAGTCATCCAGAACCAATAGCAGGAGGTCTAGTTTCCTCTGGTGTAATGGTTAAAGCGCCTGTTTCTGCCCGTGGGGTCTTGAGTTCAAATCCCGGGTGGGTGACTTTTCAGGTTTCTTTATGCCTGTACAGAACCCTTTATTCTATGCAGATCTGCAATCAAGAGCGTACTCTACTTTCTTTTCGGCAGAAACGCACCAAAGCTGCACTCGCTAGTCAGCTTCTCAAATGCTTGTTTTTTTTAAGCTTGGCACAGAACACTGTCCTCTTTAATCAATTTGCCAAGGTTAACTTCGGTCTGATGCTAGGCAAACCCCAAAAAGGGTTCTGTATGGGGAAAAAATACCCAAGTTGATGCAAAGGGCAAGGTGCTAGATGGGAAAGCCCTGGCCTGAAGTAGAAGTACATAGCGGCGTAGCTTAAAAAGACAGCCCCAGTTGGAAAAAGGGGCAGCCAAATGGAAGGCGGATGATGGACTACTGGCACTTGCTCCTCCATCACTCTCGAGAGATGGTTTAGGCACAGCAGACTGGAGCTGTGTTTTTGGCAGAGGTGGGAATTGAACCCACAACCTTTTGGACCAGGTTATCAACCATAGCCGCGCGCTCTACCAACTGAGCTATTCAAGCAGGCTCTTTTAGGAATGGGCCTCAGGTTGGTATTGACTTTATTAGGCAGAAGATTGACTTCCAGCCCTGCCGGTCAATGCAGAGGCACAAGGGGACAATGGGTTATTACAGTCATCCAGAACCAATAGCAGGAGGTCTAGTTTCCTCTGGTGTAATGGTTAAAGCGCCTGTTTCTGCCCGTGGGGTCTTGAGTTCAAATCCCGGGTGGGTGACTTTTCAGGTTTCTTTATGCCTGTACAGAACCCTTTATTCTATGCAGATCTGCAATCAAGAGCGTACTCTACTTTCTTTTCGGCAGAAACGCACCAAAGCTGCACTCGCTAGTCAGCTTCTCAAATGCTTGTTTTTTTTAAGCTTGGCACAGAACACTGTCCTCTTTAATCAATTTGCCAAGGTTAACTTCGGTCTGATGCTAGGCAAACCCCAAAAAGGGTTCTGTATGGGGAAAAAATACCCAAGTTGATGCAAAGGGCAAGGTGCTAGATGGGAAAGCCCTGGCCTGAAGTAGAAGTACATAGCGGCGTAGCTTAAAAAGACAGCCCCAGTTGGAAAAAGGGGCAGCCAAACGGAAGGCGGATGATGGACTACTGGCACTTGCTCCTCCATCACTCTCGAGAGATGGTTTAGGCACAGCAGACTGGAGCTGTGTTTTTGGCAGAGGTGGGAATTGAACCCACAACCTTTTGGACCAGGTTATCAACCATAGCCGCGCGCTCTACCAACTGAGCTATTCAAGCAGGCTCTTTTAGGAATGGGCCTCAGGTTGGTATTGACTTTATTAGGCAGAAGATTGACTTCCAGCCCTGCCGGTCAATGCAGAGGCACAAGGGGACAATGGGTTATTACAGTCATCCAGAACCAATAGCAGGAGGTCTAGTTTCCTCTGGTGTAATGGTTAAAGCGCCTGTTTCTGCCCGTGGGGTCTTGAGTTCAAATCCCGGGTGGGTGACTTTTCAGGTTTCTTTATGCCTGTACAGAACCCTTTATTCTATGCAGATCTGCAATCAAGAGCGTACTCTACTTTCTTTTCGGCAGAAACGCACCAAAGCTGCACTCGCTAGTCAGCTTCTCAAATGCTTGTTTTTTTTAAGCTTGGCACAGAACACTGTCCTCTTTAATCAATTTGCCAAGGTTAACTTCGGTCTGATGCTAGGCAAACCCCAAAAAGGGTTCTGTATGGGGAAAAAATACCCAAGTTGATGCAAAGGGCAAGGTGCTAGATGGGAAAGCCCTGGCCTGAAGTAGAAGTACATAGCGGCGTAGCTTAAAAAGACAGCCCCAGTTGGAAAAAGGGGCAGCCAAATGGAAGGCGGATGATGGACTACTGGCACTTGCTCCTCCATCACTCTCGAGAGATGGTTTAGGCACAGCAGACTGGAGCTGTGTTTTTGGCAGAGGTGGGAATTGAACCCACAACCTTTTGGACCAGGTTATCAACCATAGCCGCGCGCTCTACCAACTGAGCTATTCAAGCAGGCTCTTTTAGGAATGGGCCTCAGGTTGGTATTGACTTTATTAGGCAGAAGATTGACTTCCAGCCCTGCCGGTCAATGCAGAGGCACAAGGGGACAATGGGTTATTACAGTCATCCAGAACCAATAGCAGGAGGTCTAGTTTCCTCTGGTGTAATGGTTAAAGCGCCTGTTTCTGCCCGTGGGGTCTTGAGTTCAAATCCCGGGTGGGTGACTTTTCAGGTTTCTTTATGCCTGTACAGAACCCTTTATTCTATGCAGATCTGCAATCAAGAGCGTACTCTACTTTCTTTTCGGCAGAAACGCACCAAAGCTGCACTCGCTAGTCAGCTTCTCAAATGCTTGTTTTTTTTAAGCTTGGCACAGAACACTGTCCTCTTTAATCAATTTGCCAAGGTTAACTTCGGTCTGATGCTAGGCAAACCCCAAAAAGGGTTCTGTATGGGGAAAAAATACCCAAGTTGATGCAAAGGGCAAGGTGCTAGATGGGAAAGCCCTGGCCTGAAGTAGAAGTACATAGCGGCGTAGCTTAAAAAGACAGCCCCAGTTGGAAAAAGGGGCAGCCAAATGGAAGGCGGATGATGGACTACTGGCACTTGCTCCTCCATCACTCTCGAGAGATGGTTTAGGCACAGCAGACTGGAGCTGTGTTTTTGGCAGAGGTGGGAATTGAACCCACAACCTTTTGGACCAGGTTATCAACCATAGCCGCGCGCTCTACCAACTGAGCTATTCAAGCAGGCTCTTTTAGGAATGGGCCTCAGGTTGGTATTGACTTTATTAGGCAGAAGATTGACTTCCAGCCCTGCCGGTCAATGCAGAGGCACAAGGGGACAATGGGTTATTACAGTCATCCAGAACCAATAGCAGGAGGTCTAGTTTCCTCTGGTGTAATGGTTAAAGCGCCTGTTTCTGCCCGTGGGGTCTTGAGTTCAAATCCCGGGTGGGTGACTTTTCAGGTTTCTTTATGCCTGTACAGAACCCTTTATTCTATGCAGATCTGCAATCAAGAGCGTACTCTACTTTCTTTTCGGCAGAAACGCACCAAAGCTGCACTCGCTAGTCAGCTTCTCAAATGCTTGTTTTTTTTAAGCTTGGCACAGAACACTGTCCTCTTTAATCAATTTGCCAAGGTTAACTTCGGTCTGATGCTAGGCAAACCCCAAAAAGGGTTCTGTATGGGGAAAAAATACCCAAGTTGATGCAAAGGGCAAGGTGCTAGATGGGAAAGCCCTGGCCTGAAGTAGAAGTACATAGCGGCGTAGCTTAAAAAGACAGCCCCAGTTGGAAAAAGGGGCAGCCAAATGGAAGGCGGATGATGGACTACTGGCACTTGCTCCTCCATCACTCTCGAGAGATGGTTTAGGCACAGCAGACTGGAGCTGTGTTTTTGGCAGAGGTGGGAATTGAACCCACAACCTTTTGGACCAGGTTATCAACCATAGCCGCGCGCTCTACCAACTGAGCTATTCAAGCAGGCTCTTTTAGGAATGGGCCTCAGGTTGGTATTGACTTTATTAGGCAGAAGATTGACTTCCAGCCCTGCCGGTCAATGCAGAGGCACAAGGGGACAATGGGTTATTACAGTCATCCAGAACCAATAGCAGGAGGTCTAGTTTCCTCTGGTGTAATGGTTAAAGCGCCTGTTTCTGCCCGTGGGGTCTTGAGTTCAAATCCCGGGTGGGTGACTTTTCAGGTTTCTTTATGCCTGTACAGAACCCTTTATTCTATGCAGATCTGCAATCAAGAGCGTACTCTACTTTCTTTTCGGCAGAAACGCACCAAAGCTGCACTCGCTAGTCAGCTTCTCAAATGCTTGTTTTTTTTAAGCTTGGCACAGAACACTGTCCTCTTTAATCAATTTGCCAAGGTTAACTTCGGTCTGATGCTAGGCAAACCCCAAAAAGGGTTCTGTATGGGGAAAAAATACCCAAGTTGATGCAAAGGGCAAGGTGCTAGATGGGAAAGCCCTGGCCTGAAGTAGAAGTACATAGCGGCGTAGCTTAAAAAGACAGCCCCAGTTGGAAAAAGGGGCAGCCAAACGGAAGGCGGATGATGGACTACTGGCACTTGCTCCTCCATCACTCTCGAGAGATGGTTTAGGCACAGCAGACTGGAGCTGTGTTTTTGGCAGAGGTGGGAATTGAACCCACAACCTTTTGGACCAGGTTATCAACCATAGCCGCGCGCTCTACCAACTGAGCTATTCAAGCAGGCTCTTTTAGGAATGGGCCTCAGGTTGGTATTGACTTTATTAGGCAGAAGATTGACTTCCAGCCCTGCCGGTCAATGCAGAGGCACAAGGGGACAATGGGTTATTACAGTCATCCAGAACCAATAGCAGGAGGTCTAGTTTCCTCTGGTGTAATGGTTAAAGCGCCTGTTTCTGCCCGTGGGGTCTTGAGTTCAAATCCCGGGTGGGTGACTTTTCAGGTTTCTTTATGCCTGTACAGAACCCTTTATTCTATGCAGATCTGCAATCAAGAGCGTACTCTACTTTCTTTTCGGCAGAAACGCACCAAAGCTGCACTCGCTAGTCAGCTTCTCAAATGCTTGTTTTTTTTAAGCTTGGCACAGAACACTGTCCTCTTTAATCAATTTGCCAAGGTTAACTTCGGTCTGATGCTAGGCAAACCCCAAAAAGGGTTCTGTATGGGGAAAAAATACCCAAGTTGATGCAAAGGGCAAGGTGCTAGATGGGAAAGCCCTGGCCTGAAGTAGAAGTACATAGCGGCGTAGCTTAAAAAGACAGCCCCAGTTGGAAAAAGGGGCAGCCAAACGGAAGGCGGATGATGGACTACTGGCACTTGCTCCTCCATCACTCTCGAGAGATGGTTTAGGCACAGCAGACTGGAGCTGTGTTTTTGGCAGAGGTGGGAATTGAACCCACAACCTTTTGGACCAGGTTATCAACCATAGCCGCGCGCTCTACCAACTGAGCTATTCAAGCAGGCTCTTTTAGGAATGGGCCTCAGGTTGGTATTGACTTTATTAGGCAGAAGATTGACTTCCAGCCCTGCCGGTCAATGCAGAGGCACAAGGGGACAATGGGTTATTACAGTCATCCAGAACCAATAGCAGGAGGTCTAGTTTCCTCTGGTGTAATGGTTAAAGCGCCTGTTTCTGCCCGTGGGGTCTTGAGTTCAAATCCCGGGTGGGTGACTTTTCAGGTTTCTTTATGCCTGTACAGAACCCTTTATTCTATGCAGATCTGCAATCAAGAGCGTACTCTACTTTCTTTTCGGCAGAAACGCACCAAAGCTGCACTCGCTAGTCAGCTTCTCAAATGCTTGTTTTTTTTAAGCTTGGCACAGAACACTGTCCTCTTTAATCAATTTGCCAAGGTTAACTTCGGTCTGATGCTAGGCAAACCCCAAAAAGGGTTCTGTATGGGGAAAAAATACCCAAGTTGATGCAAAGGGCAAGGTGCTAGATGGGAAAGCCCTGGCCTGAAGTAGAAGTACATAGCGGCGTAGCTTAAAAAGACAGCCCCAGTTGGAAAAAGGGGCAGCCAAACGGAAGGCGGATGATGGACTACTGGCACTTGCTCCTCCATCACTCTCGAGAGATGGTTTAGGCACAGCAGACTGGAGCTGTGTTTTTGGCAGAGGTGGGAATTGAACCCACAACCTTTTGGACCAGGTTATCAACCATAGCCGCGCGCTCTACCAACTGAGCTATTCAAGCAGGCTCTTTTAGGAATGGGCCTCAGGTTGGTATTGACTTTATTAGGCAGAAGATTGACTTCCAGCCCTGCCGGTCAATGCAGAGGCACAAGGGGACAATGGGTTATTACAGTCATCCAGAACCAATAGCAGGAGGTCTAGTTTCCTCTGGTGTAATGGTTAAAGCGCCTGTTTCTGCCCGTGGGGTCTTGAGTTCAAATCCCGGGTGGGTGACTTTTCAGGTTTCTTTATGCCTGTACAGAACCCTTTATTCTATGCAGATCTGCAATCAAGAGCGTACTCTACTTTCTTTTCGGCAGAAACGCACCAAAGCTGCACTCGCTAGTCAGCTTCTCAAATGCTTGTTTTTTTTAAGCTTGGCACAGAACACTGTCCTCTTTAATCAATTTGCCAAGGTTAACTTCGGTCTGATGCTAGGCAAACCCCAAAAAGGGTTCTGTATGGGGAAAAAATACCCAAGTTGATGCAAAGGGCAAGGTGCTAGATGGGAAAGCCCTGGCCTGAAGTAGAAGTACATAGCGGCGTAGCTTAAAAAGACAGCCCCAGTTGGAAAAAGGGGCAGCCAAATGGAAGGCGGATGATGGACTACTGGCACTTGCTCCTCCATCACTCTCGAGAGATGGTTTAGGCACAGCAGACTGGAGCTGTGTTTTTGGCAGAGGTGGGAATTGAACCCACAACCTTTTGGACCAGGTTATCAACCATAGCCGCGCGCTCTACCAACTGAGCTATTCAAGCAGGCTCTTTTAGGAATGGGCCTCAGGTTGGTATTGACTTTATTAGGCAGAAGATTGACTTCCAGCCCTGCCGGTCAATGCAGAGGCACAAGGGGACAATGGGTTATTACAGTCATCCAGAACCAATAGCAGGAGGTCTAGTTTCCTCTGGTGTAATGGTTAAAGCGCCTGTTTCTGCCCGTGGGGTCTTGAGTTCAAATCCCGGGTGGGTGACTTTTCAGGTTTCTTTATGCCTGTACAGAACCCTTTATTCTATGCAGATCTGCAATCAAGAGCGTACTCTACTTTCTTTTCGGCAGAAACGCACCAAAGCTGCACTCGCTAGTCAGCTTCTCAAATGCTTGTTTTTTTTAAGCTTGGCACAGAACACTGTCCTCTTTAATCAATTTGCCAAGGTTAACTTCGGTCTGATGCTAGGCAAACCCCAAAAAGGGTTCTGTATGGGGAAAAAATACCCAAGTTGATGCAAAGGGCAAGGTGCTAGATGGGAAAGCCCTGGCCTGAAGTAGAAGTACATAGCGGCGTAGCTTAAAAAGACAGCCCCAGTTGGAAAAAGGGGCAGCCAAATGGAAGGCGGATGATGGACTACTGGCACTTGCTCCTCCATCACTCTCGAGAGATGGTTTAGGCACAGCAGACTGGAGCTGTGTTTTTGGCAGAGGTGGGAATTGAACCCACAACCTTTTGGACCAGGTTATCAACCATAGCCGCGCGCTCTACCAACTGAGCTATTCAAGCAGGCTCTTTTAGGAATGGGCCTCAGGTTGGTATTGACTTTATTAGGCAGAAGATTGACTTCCAGCCCTGCCGGTCAATGCAGAGGCACAAGGGGACAATGGGTTATTACAGTCATCCAGAACCAATAGCAGGAGGTCTAGTTTCCTCTGGTGTAATGGTTAAAGCGCCTGTTTCTGCCCGTGGGGTCTTGAGTTCAAATCCCGGGTGGGTGACTTTTCAGGTTTCTTTATGCCTGTACAGAACCCTTTATTCTATGCAGATCTGCAATCAAGAGCGTACTCTACTTTCTTTTCGGCAGAAACGCACCAAAGCTGCACTCGCTAGTCAGCTTCTCAAATGCTTGTTTTTTTTAAGCTTGGCACAGAACACTGTCCTCTTTAATCAATTTGCCAAGGTTAACTTCGGTCTGATGCTAGGCAAACCCCAAAAAGGGTTCTGTATGGGGAAAAAATACCCAAGTTGATGCAAAGGGCAAGGTGCTAGATGGGAAAGCCCTGGCCTGAAGTAGAAGTACATAGCGGCGTAGCTTAAAAAGACAGCCCCAGTTGGAAAAAGGGGCAGCCAAATGGAAGGCGGATGATGGACTACTGGCACTTGCTCCTCCATCACTCTCGAGAGATGGTTTAGGCACAGCAGACTGGAGCTGTGTTTTTGGCAGAGGTGGGAATTGAACCCACAACCTTTTGGACCAGGTTATCAACCATAGCCGCGCGCTCTACCAACTGAGCTATTCAAGCAGGCTCTTTTAGGAATGGGCCTCAGGTTGGTATTGACTTTATTAGGCAGAAGATTGACTTCCAGCCCTGCCGGTCAATGCAGAGGCACAAGGGGACAATGGGTTATTACAGTCATCCAGAACCAATAGCAGGAGGTCTAGTTTCCTCTGGTGTAATGGTTAAAGCGCCTGTTTCTGCCCGTGGGGTCTTGAGTTCAAATCCCGGGTGGGTGACTTTTCAGGTTTCTTTATGCCTGTACAGAACCCTTTATTCTATGCAGATCTGCAATCAAGAGCGTACTCTACTTTCTTTTCGGCAGAAACGCACCAAAGCTGCACTCGCTAGTCAGCTTCTCAAATGCTTGTTTTTTTTAAGCTTGGCACAGAACACTGTCCTCTTTAATCAATTTGCCAAGGTTAACTTCGGTCTGATGCTAGGCAAACCCCAAAAAGGGTTCTGTATGGGGAAAAAATACCCAAGTTGATGCAAAGGGCAAGGTGCTAGATGGGAAAGCCCTGGCCTGAAGTAGAAGTACATAGCGGCGTAGCTTAAAAAGACAGCCCCAGTTGGAAAAAGGGGCAGCCAAATGGAAGGCGGATGATGGACTACTGGCACTTGCTCCTCCATCACTCTCGAGAGATGGTTTAGGCACAGCAGACTGGAGCTGTGTTTTTGGCAGAGGTGGGAATTGAACCCACAACCTTTTGGACCAGGTTATCAACCATAGCCGCGCGCTCTACCAACTGAGCTATTCAAGCAGGCTCTTTTAGGAATGGGCCTCAGGTTGGTATTGACTTTATTAGGCAGAAGATTGACTTCCAGCCCTGCCGGTCAATGCAGAGGCACAAGGGGACAATGGGTTATTACAGTCATCCAGAACCAATAGCAGGAGGTCTAGTTTCCTCTGGTGTAATGGTTAAAGCGCCTGTTTCTGCCCGTGGGGTCTTGAGTTCAAATCCCGGGTGGGTGACTTTTCAGGTTTCTTTATGCCTGTACAGAACCCTTTATTCTATGCAGATCTGCAATCAAGAGCGTACTCTACTTTCTTTTCGGCAGAAACGCACCAAAGCTGCACTCGCTAGTCAGCTTCTCAAATGCTTGTTTTTTTTAAGCTTGGCACAGAACACTGTCCTCTTTAATCAATTTGCCAAGGTTAACTTCGGTCTGATGCTAGGCAAACCCCAAAAAGGGTTCTGTATGGGGAAAAAATACCCAAGTTGATGCAAAGGGCAAGGTGCTAGATGGGAAAGCCCTGGCCTGAAGTAGAAGTACATAGCGGCGTAGCTTAAAAAGACAGCCCCAGTTGGAAAAAGGGGCAGCCAAACGGAAGGCGGATGATGGACTACTGGCACTTGCTCCTCCATCACTCTCGAGAGATGGTTTAGGCACAGCAGACTGGAGCTGTGTTTTTGGCAGAGGTGGGAATTGAACCCACAACCTTTTGGACCAGGTTATCAACCATAGCCGCGCGCTCTACCAACTGAGCTATTCAAGCAGGCTCTTTTAGGAATGGGCCTCAGGTTGGTATTGACTTTATTAGGCAGAAGATTGACTTCCAGCCCTGCCGGTCAATGCAGAGGCACAAGGGGACAATGGGTTATTACAGTCATCCAGAACCAATAGCAGGAGGTCTAGTTTCCTCTGGTGTAATGGTTAAAGCGCCTGTTTCTGCCCGTGGGGTCTTGAGTTCAAATCCCGGGTGGGTGACTTTTCAGGTTTCTTTATGCCTGTACAGAACCCTTTATTCTATGCAGATCTGCAATCAAGAGCGTACTCTACTTTCTTTTCGGCAGAAACGCACCAAAGCTGCACTCGCTAGTCAGCTTCTCAAATGCTTGTTTTTTTTAAGCTTGGCACAGAACACTGTCCTCTTTAATCAATTTGCCAAGGTTAACTTCGGTCTGATGCTAGGCAAACCCCAAAAAGGGTTCTGTATGGGGAAAAAATACCCAAGTTGATGCAAAGGGCAAGGTGCTAGATGGGAAAGCCCTGGCCTGAAGTAGAAGTACATAGCGGCGTAGCTTAAAAAGACAGCCCCAGTTGGAAAAAGGGGCAGCCAAATGGAAGGCGGATGATGGACTACTGGCACTTGCTCCTCCATCACTCTCGAGAGATGGTTTAGGCACAGCAGACTGGAGCTGTGTTTTTGGCAGAGGTGGGAATTGAACCCACAACCTTTTGGACCAGGTTATCAACCATAGCCGCGCGCTCTACCAACTGAGCTATTCAAGCAGGCTCTTTTAGGAATGGGCCTCAGGTTGGTATTGACTTTATTAGGCAGAAGATTGACTTCCAGCCCTGCCGGTCAATGCAGAGGCACAAGGGGACAATGGGTTATTACAGTCATCCAGAACCAATAGCAGGAGGTCTAGTTTCCTCTGGTGTAATGGTTAAAGCGCCTGTTTCTGCCCGTGGGGTCTTGAGTTCAAATCCCGGGTGGGTGACTTTTCAGGTTTCTTTATGCCTGTACAGAACCCTTTATTCTATGCAGATCTGCAATCAAGAGCGTACTCTACTTTCTTTTCGGCAGAAACGCACCAAAGCTGCACTCGCTAGTCAGCTTCTCAAATGCTTGTTTTTTTTAAGCTTGGCACAGAACACTGTCCTCTTTAATCAATTTGCCAAGGTTAACTTCGGTCTGATGCTAGGCAAACCCCAAAAAGGGTTCTGTATGGGGAAAAAATACCCAAGTTGATGCAAAGGGCAAGGTGCTAGATGGGAAAGCCCTGGCCTGAAGTAGAAGTACATAGCGGCGTAGCTTAAAAAGACAGCCCCAGTTGGAAAAAGGGGCAGCCAAATGGAAGGCGGATGATGGACTACTGGCACTTGCTCCTCCATCACTCTCGAGAGATGGTTTAGGCACAGCAGACTGGAGCTGTGTTTTTGGCAGAGGTGGGAATTGAACCCACAACCTTTTGGACCAGGTTATCAACCATAGCCGCGCGCTCTACCAACTGAGCTATTCAAGCAGGCTCTTTTAGGAATGGGCCTCAGGTTGGTATTGACTTTATTAGGCAGAAGATTGACTTCCAGCCCTGCCGGTCAATGCAGAGGCACAAGGGGACAATGGGTTATTACAGTCATCCAGAACCAATAGCAGGAGGTCTAGTTTCCTCTGGTGTAATGGTTAAAGCGCCTGTTTCTGCCCGTGGGGTCTTGAGTTCAAATCCCGGGTGGGTGACTTTTCAGGTTTCTTTATGCC
This sequence comes from Xenopus laevis, assembly GCF_017654675.1. NCBI lineage: Eukaryota > Metazoa > Chordata > Amphibia > Anura > Pipidae > Xenopus > Xenopus laevis. The sequence continues at coordinate 92,933,678 of NC_054383.1, forward strand.
TGTACAGAACCCTTTATTCTATGCAGATCTGCAATCAAGAGCGTACTCTACTTTCTTTTCGGCAGAAACGCACCAAAGCTGCACTCGCTAGTCAGCTTCTCAAATGCTTGTTTTTTTTAAGCTTGGCACAGAACACTGTCCTCTTTAATCAATTTGCCAAGGTTAACTTCGGTCTGATGCTAGGCAAACCCCAAAAAGGGTTCTGTATGGGGAAAAAATACCCAAGTTGATGCAAAGGGCAAGGTGCTAGATGGGAAAGCCCTGGCCTGAAGTAGAAGTACATAGCGGCGTAGCTTAAAAAGACAGCCCCAGTTGGAAAAAGGGGCAGCCAAATGGAAGGCGGATGATGGACTACTGGCACTTGCTCCTCCATCACTCTCGAGAGATGGTTTAGGCACAGCAGACTGGAGCTGTGTTTTTGGCAGAGGTGGGAATTGAACCCACAACCTTTTGGACCAGGTTATCAACCATAGCCGCGCGCTCTACCAACTGAGCTATTCAAGCAGGCTCTTTTAGGAATGGGCCTCAGGTTGGTATTGACTTTATTAGGCAGAAGATTGACTTCCAGCCCTGCCGGTCAATGCAGAGGCACAAGGGGACAATGGGTTATTACAGTCATCCAGAACCAATAGCAGGAGGTCTAGTTTCCTCTGGTGTAATGGTTAAAGCGCCTGTTTCTGCCCGTGGGGTCTTGAGTTCAAATCCCGGGTGGGTGACTTTTCAGGTTTCTTTATGCCTGTACAGAACCCTTTATTCTATGCAGATCTGCAATCAAGAGCGTACTCTACTTTCTTTTCGGCAGAAACGCACCAAAGCTGCACTCGCTAGTCAGCTTCTCAAATGCTTGTTTTTTTTAAGCTTGGCACAGAACACTGTCCTCTTTAATCAATTTGCCAAGGTTAACTTCGGTCTGATGCTAGGCAAACCCCAAAAAGGGTTCTGTATGGGGAAAAAATACCCAAGTTGATGCAAAGGGCAAGGTGCTAGATGGGAAAGCCCTGGCCTGAAGTAGAAGTACATAGCGGCGTAGCTTAAAAAGACAGCCCCAGTTGGAAAAAGGGGCAGCCAAATGGAAGGCGGATGATGGACTACTGGCACTTGCTCCTCCATCACTCTCGAGAGATGGTTTAGGCACAGCAGACTGGAGCTGTGTTTTTGGCAGAGGTGGGAATTGAACCCACAACCTTTTGGACCAGGTTATCAACCATAGCCGCGCGCTCTACCAACTGAGCTATTCAAGCAGGCTCTTTTAGGAATGGGCCTCAGGTTGGTATTGACTTTATTAGGCAGAAGATTGACTTCCAGCCCTGCCGGTCAATGCAGAGGCACAAGGGGACAATGGGTTATTACAGTCATCCAGAACCAATAGCAGGAGGTCTAGTTTCCTCTGGTGTAATGGTTAAAGCGCCTGTTTCTGCCCGTGGGGTCTTGAGTTCAAATCCCGGGTGGGTGACTTTTCAGGTTTCTTTATGCCTGTACAGAACCCTTTATTCTATGCAGATCTGCAATCAAGAGCGTACTCTACTTTCTTTTCGGCAGAAACGCACCAAAGCTGCACTCGCTAGTCAGCTTCTCAAATGCTTGTTTTTTTTAAGCTTGGCACAGAACACTGTCCTCTTTAATCAATTTGCCAAGGTTAACTTCGGTCTGATGCTAGGCAAACCCCAAAAAGGGTTCTGTATGGGGAAAAAATACCCAAGTTGATGCAAAGGGCAAGGTGCTAGATGGGAAAGCCCTGGCCTGAAGTAGAAGTACATAGCGGCGTAGCTTAAAAAGACAGCCCCAGTTGGAAAAAGGGGCAGCCAAACGGAAGGCGGATGATGGACTACTGGCACTTGCTCCTCCATCACTCTCGAGAGATGGTTTAGGCACAGCAGACTGGAGCTGTGTTTTTGGCAGAGGTGGGAATTGAACCCACAACCTTTTGGACCAGGTTATCAACCATAGCCGCGCGCTCTACCAACTGAGCTATTCAAGCAGGCTCTTTTAGGAATGGGCCTCAGGTTGGTATTGACTTTATTAGGCAGAAGATTGACTTCCAGCCCTGCCGGTCAATGCAGAGGCACAAGGGGACAATGGGTTATTACAGTCATCCAGAACCAATAGCAGGAGGTCTAGTTTCCTCTGGTGTAATGGTTAAAGCGCCTGTTTCTGCCCGTGGGGTCTTGAGTTCAAATCCCGGGTGGGTGACTTTTCAGGTTTCTTTATGCCTGTACAGAACCCTTTATTCTATGCAGATCTGCAATCAAGAGCGTACTCTACTTTCTTTTCGGCAGAAACGCACCAAAGCTGCACTCGCTAGTCAGCTTCTCAAATGCTTGTTTTTTTTAAGCTTGGCACAGAACACTGTCCTCTTTAATCAATTTGCCAAGGTTAACTTCGGTCTGATGCTAGGCAAACCCCAAAAAGGGTTCTGTATGGGGAAAAAATACCCAAGTTGATGCAAAGGGCAAGGTGCTAGATGGGAAAGCCCTGGCCTGAAGTAGAAGTACATAGCGGCGTAGCTTAAAAAGACAGCCCCAGTTGGAAAAAGGGGCAGCCAAATGGAAGGCGGATGATGGACTACTGGCACTTGCTCCTCCATCACTCTCGAGAGATGGTTTAGGCACAGCAGACTGGAGCTGTGTTTTTGGCAGAGGTGGGAATTGAACCCACAACCTTTTGGACCAGGTTATCAACCATAGCCGCGCGCTCTACCAACTGAGCTATTCAAGCAGGCTCTTTTAGGAATGGGCCTCAGGTTGGTATTGACTTTATTAGGCAGAAGATTGACTTCCAGCCCTGCCGGTCAATGCAGAGGCACAAGGGGACAATGGGTTATTACAGTCATCCAGAACCAATAGCAGGAGGTCTAGTTTCCTCTGGTGTAATGGTTAAAGCGCCTGTTTCTGCCCGTGGGGTCTTGAGTTCAAATCCCGGGTGGGTGACTTTTCAGGTTTCTTTATGCCTGTACAGAACCCTTTATTCTATGCAGATCTGCAATCAAGAGCGTACTCTACTTTCTTTTCGGCAGAAACGCACCAAAGCTGCACTCGCTAGTCAGCTTCTCAAATGCTTGTTTTTTTTAAGCTTGGCACAGAACACTGTCCTCTTTAATCAATTTGCCAAGGTTAACTTCGGTCTGATGCTAGGCAAACCCCAAAAAGGGTTCTGTATGGGGAAAAAATACCCAAGTTGATGCAAAGGGCAAGGTGCTAGATGGGAAAGCCCTGGCCTGAAGTAGAAGTACATAGCGGCGTAGCTTAAAAAGACAGCCCCAGTTGGAAAAAGGGGCAGCCAAATGGAAGGCGGATGATGGACTACTGGCACTTGCTCCTCCATCACTCTCGAGAGATGGTTTAGGCACAGCAGACTGGAGCTGTGTTTTTGGCAGAGGTGGGAATTGAACCCACAACCTTTTGGACCAGGTTATCAACCATAGCCGCGCGCTCTACCAACTGAGCTATTCAAGCAGGCTCTTTTAGGAATGGGCCTCAGGTTGGTATTGACTTTATTAGGCAGAAGATTGACTTCCAGCCCTGCCGGTCAATGCAGAGGCACAAGGGGACAATGGGTTATTACAGTCATCCAGAACCAATAGCAGGAGGTCTAGTTTCCTCTGGTGTAATGGTTAAAGCGCCTGTTTCTGCCCGTGGGGTCTTGAGTTCAAATCCCGGGTGGGTGACTTTTCAGGTTTCTTTATGCCTGTACAGAACCCTTTATTCTATGCAGATCTGCAATCAAGAGCGTACTCTACTTTCTTTTCGGCAGAAACGCACCAAAGCTGCACTCGCTAGTCAGCTTCTCAAATGCTTGTTTTTTTTAAGCTTGGCACAGAACACTGTCCTCTTTAATCAATTTGCCAAGGTTAACTTCGGTCTGATGCTAGGCAAACCCCAAAAAGGGTTCTGTATGGGGAAAAAATACCCAAGTTGATGCAAAGGGCAAGGTGCTAGATGGGAAAGCCCTGGCCTGAAGTAGAAGTACATAGCGGCGTAGCTTAAAAAGACAGCCCCAGTTGGAAAAAGGGGCAGCCAAATGGAAGGCGGATGATGGACTACTGGCACTTGCTCCTCCATCACTCTCGAGAGATGGTTTAGGCACAGCAGACTGGAGCTGTGTTTTTGGCAGAGGTGGGAATTGAACCCACAACCTTTTGGACCAGGTTATCAACCATAGCCGCGCGCTCTACCAACTGAGCTATTCAAGCAGGCTCTTTTAGGAATGGGCCTCAGGTTGGTATTGACTTTATTAGGCAGAAGATTGACTTCCAGCCCTGCCGGTCAATGCAGAGGCACAAGGGGACAATGGGTTATTACAGTCATCCAGAACCAATAGCAGGAGGTCTAGTTTCCTCTGGTGTAATGGTTAAAGCGCCTGTTTCTGCCCGTGGGGTCTTGAGTTCAAATCCCGGGTGGGTGACTTTTCAGGTTTCTTTATGCCTGTACAGAACCCTTTATTCTATGCAGATCTGCAATCAAGAGCGTACTCTACTTTCTTTTCGGCAGAAACGCACCAAAGCTGCACTCGCTAGTCAGCTTCTCAAATGCTTGTTTTTTTTAAGCTTGGCACAGAACACTGTCCTCTTTAATCAATTTGCCAAGGTTAACTTCGGTCTGATGCTAGGCAAACCCCAAAAAGGGTTCTGTATGGGGAAAAAATACCCAAGTTGATGCAAAGGGCAAGGTGCTAGATGGGAAAGCCCTGGCCTGAAGTAGAAGTACATAGCGGCGTAGCTTAAAAAGACAGCCCCAGTTGGAAAAAGGGGCAGCCAAATGGAAGGCGGATGATGGACTACTGGCACTTGCTCCTCCATCACTCTCGAGAGATGGTTTAGGCACAGCAGACTGGAGCTGTGTTTTTGGCAGAGGTGGGAATTGAACCCACAACCTTTTGGACCAGGTTATCAACCATAGCCGCGCGCTCTACCAACTGAGCTATTCAAGCAGGCTCTTTTAGGAATGGGCCTCAGGTTGGTATTGACTTTATTAGGCAGAAGATTGACTTCCAGCCCTGCCGGTCAATGCAGAGGCACAAGGGGACAATGGGTTATTACAGTCATCCAGAACCAATAGCAGGAGGTCTAGTTTCCTCTGGTGTAATGGTTAAAGCGCCTGTTTCTGCCCGTGGGGTCTTGAGTTCAAATCCCGGGTGGGTGACTTTTCAGGTTTCTTTATGCCTGTACAGAACCCTTTATTCTATGCAGATCTGCAATCAAGAGCGTACTCTACTTTCTTTTCGGCAGAAACGCACCAAAGCTGCACTCGCTAGTCAGCTTCTCAAATGCTTGTTTTTTTTAAGCTTGGCACAGAACACTGTCCTCTTTAATCAATTTGCCAAGGTTAACTTCGGTCTGATGCTAGGCAAACCCCAAAAAGGGTTCTGTATGGGGAAAAAATACCCAAGTTGATGCAAAGGGCAAGGTGCTAGATGGGAAAGCCCTGGCCTGAAGTAGAAGTACATAGCGGCGTAGCTTAAAAAGACAGCCCCAGTTGGAAAAAGGGGCAGCCAAATGGAAGGCGGATGATGGACTACTGGCACTTGCTCCTCCATCACTCTCGAGAGATGGTTTAGGCACAGCAGACTGGAGCTGTGTTTTTGGCAGAGGTGGGAATTGAACCCACAACCTTTTGGACCAGGTTATCAACCATAGCCGCGCGCTCTACCAACTGAGCTATTCAAGCAGGCTCTTTTAGGAATGGGCCTCAGGTTGGTATTGACTTTATTAGGCAGAAGATTGACTTCCAGCCCTGCCGGTCAATGCAGAGGCACAAGGGGACAATGGGTTATTACAGTCATCCAGAACCAATAGCAGGAGGTCTAGTTTCCTCTGGTGTAATGGTTAAAGCGCCTGTTTCTGCCCGTGGGGTCTTGAGTTCAAATCCCGGGTGGGTGACTTTTCAGGTTTCTTTATGCCTGTACAGAACCCTTTATTCTATGCAGATCTGCAATCAAGAGCGTACTCTACTTTCTTTTCGGCAGAAACGCACCAAAGCTGCACTCGCTAGTCAGCTTCTCAAATGCTTGTTTTTTTTAAGCTTGGCACAGAACACTGTCCTCTTTAATCAATTTGCCAAGGTTAACTTCGGTCTGATGCTAGGCAAACCCCAAAAAGGGTTCTGTATGGGGAAAAAATACCCAAGTTGATGCAAAGGGCAAGGTGCTAGATGGGAAAGCCCTGGCCTGAAGTAGAAGTACATAGCGGCGTAGCTTAAAAAGACAGCCCCAGTTGGAAAAAGGGGCAGCCAAACGGAAGGCGGATGATGGACTACTGGCACTTGCTCCTCCATCACTCTCGAGAGATGGTTTAGGCACAGCAGACTGGAGCTGTGTTTTTGGCAGAGGTGGGAATTGAACCCACAACCTTTTGGACCAGGTTATCAACCATAGCCGCGCGCTCTACCAACTGAGCTATTCAAGCAGGCTCTTTTAGGAATGGGCCTCAGGTTGGTATTGACTTTATTAGGCAGAAGATTGACTTCCAGCCCTGCCGGTCAATGCAGAGGCACAAGGGGACAATGGGTTATTACAGTCATCCAGAACCAATAGCAGGAGGTCTAGTTTCCTCTGGTGTAATGGTTAAAGCGCCTGTTTCTGCCCGTGGGGTCTTGAGTTCAAATCCCGGGTGGGTGACTTTTCAGGTTTCTTTATGCCTGTACAGAACCCTTTATTCTATGCAGATCTGCAATCAAGAGCGTACTCTACTTTCTTTTCGGCAGAAACGCACCAAAGCTGCACTCGCTAGTCAGCTTCTCAAATGCTTGTTTTTTTTAAGCTTGGCACAGAACACTGTCCTCTTTAATCAATTTGCCAAGGTTAACTTCGGTCTGATGCTAGGCAAACCCCAAAAAGGGTTCTGTATGGGGAAAAAATACCCAAGTTGATGCAAAGGGCAAGGTGCTAGATGGGAAAGCCCTGGCCTGAAGTAGAAGTACATAGCGGCGTAGCTTAAAAAGACAGCCCCAGTTGGAAAAAGGGGCAGCCAAACGGAAGGCGGATGATGGACTACTGGCACTTGCTCCTCCATCACTCTCGAGAGATGGTTTAGGCACAGCAGACTGGAGCTGTGTTTTTGGCAGAGGTGGGAATTGAACCCACAACCTTTTGGACCAGGTTATCAACCATAGCCGCGCGCTCTACCAACTGAGCTATTCAAGCAGGCTCTTTTAGGAATGGGCCTCAGGTTGGTATTGACTTTATTAGGCAGAAGATTGACTTCCAGCCCTGCCGGTCAATGCAGAGGCACAAGGGGACAATGGGTTATTACAGTCATCCAGAACCAATAGCAGGAGGTCTAGTTTCCTCTGGTGTAATGGTTAAAGCGCCTGTTTCTGCCCGTGGGGTCTTGAGTTCAAATCCCGGGTGGGTGACTTTTCAGGTTTCTTTATGCCTGTACAGAACCCTTTATTCTATGCAGATCTGCAATCAAGAGCGTACTCTACTTTCTTTTCGGCAGAAACGCACCAAAGCTGCACTCGCTAGTCAGCTTCTCAAATGCTTGTTTTTTTTAAGCTTGGCACAGAACACTGTCCTCTTTAATCAATTTGCCAAGGTTAACTTCGGTCTGATGCTAGGCAAACCCCAAAAAGGGTTCTGTATGGGGAAAAAATACCCAAGTTGATGCAAAGGGCAAGGTGCTAGATGGGAAAGCCCTGGCCTGAAGTAGAAGTACATAGCGGCGTAGCTTAAAAAGACAGCCCCAGTTGGAAAAAGGGGCAGCCAAACGGAAGGCGGATGATGGACTACTGGCACTTGCTCCTCCATCACTCTCGAGAGATGGTTTAGGCACAGCAGACTGGAGCTGTGTTTTTGGCAGAGGTGGGAATTGAACCCACAACCTTTTGGACCAGGTTATCAACCATAGCCGCGCGCTCTACCAACTGAGCTATTCAAGCAGGCTCTTTTAGGAATGGGCCTCAGGTTGGTATTGACTTTATTAGGCAGAAGATTGACTTCCAGCCCTGCCGGTCAATGCAGAGGCACAAGGGGACAATGGGTTATTACAGTCATCCAGAACCAATAGCAGGAGGTCTAGTTTCCTCTGGTGTAATGGTTAAAGCGCCTGTTTCTGCCCGTGGGGTCTTGAGTTCAAATCCCGGGTGGGTGACTTTTCAGGTTTCTTTATGCCTGTACAGAACCCTTTATTCTATGCAGATCTGCAATCAAGAGCGTACTCTACTTTCTTTTCGGCAGAAACGCACCAAAGCTGCACTCGCTAGTCAGCTTCTCAAATGCTTGTTTTTTTTAAGCTTGGCACAGAACACTGTCCTCTTTAATCAATTTGCCAAGGTTAACTTCGGTCTGATGCTAGGCAAACCCCAAAAAGGGTTCTGTATGGGGAAAAAATACCCAAGTTGATGCAAAGGGCAAGGTGCTAGATGGGAAAGCCCTGGCCTGAAGTAGAAGTACATAGCGGCGTAGCTTAAAAAGACAGCCCCAGTTGGAAAAAGGGGCAGCCAAATGGAAGGCGGATGATGGACTACTGGCACTTGCTCCTCCATCACTCTCGAGAGATGGTTTAGGCACAGCAGACTGGAGCTGTGTTTTTGGCAGAGGTGGGAATTGAACCCACAACCTTTTGGACCAGGTTATCAACCATAGCCGCGCGCTCTACCAACTGAGCTATTCAAGCAGGCTCTTTTAGGAATGGGCCTCAGGTTGGTATTGACTTTATTAGGCAGAAGATTGACTTCCAGCCCTGCCGGTCAATGCAGAGGCACAAGGGGACAATGGGTTATTACAGTCATCCAGAACCAATAGCAGGAGGTCTAGTTTCCTCTGGTGTAATGGTTAAAGCGCCTGTTTCTGCCCGTGGGGTCTTGAGTTCAAATCCCGGGTGGGTGACTTTTCAGGTTTCTTTATGCCTGTACAGAACCCTTTATTCTATGCAGATCTGCAATCAAGAGCGTACTCTACTTTCTTTTCGGCAGAAACGCACCAAAGCTGCACTCGCTAGTCAGCTTCTCAAATGCTTGTTTTTTTTAAGCTTGGCACAGAACACTGTCCTCTTTAATCAATTTGCCAAGGTTAACTTCGGTCTGATGCTAGGCAAACCCCAAAAAGGGTTCTGTATGGGGAAAAAATACCCAAGTTGATGCAAAGGGCAAGGTGCTAGATGGGAAAGCCCTGGCCTGAAGTAGAAGTACATAGCGGCGTAGCTTAAAAAGACAGCCCCAGTTGGAAAAAGGGGCAGCCAAATGGAAGGCGGATGATGGACTACTGGCACTTGCTCCTCCATCACTCTCGAGAGATGGTTTAGGCACAGCAGACTGGAGCTGTGTTTTTGGCAGAGGTGGGAATTGAACCCACAACCTTTTGGACCAGGTTATCAACCATAGCCGCGCGCTCTACCAACTGAGCTATTCAAGCAGGCTCTTTTAGGAATGGGCCTCAGGTTGGTATTGACTTTATTAGGCAGAAGATTGACTTCCAGCCCTGCCGGTCAATGCAGAGGCACAAGGGGACAATGGGTTATTACAGTCATCCAGAACCAATAGCAGGAGGTCTAGTTTCCTCTGGTGTAATGGTTAAAGCGCCAGTTTCTGCCCGTGGGGTCTGAGTTCAAATCCCGGGGTGGGTGACTTTTCAGGTTTCTTTATGCCTGTACAGAACCCTTTATTCTATGCAGATCTGCCAATCAAGAGTGTACTCTACTTTCTTTTCGGCAGAAACGCACCAAAGCCTGCACTCGCTAGTCCAGCTTCTCAAATGCTTGTTTTTTTAAGCTTGGCAGCAGCGACACTGTCCTCTTTAATCAATTTGGCCAAGGTTAACTTCGGTCTGATGCTAGGCAAACCCCAAAAGGGTTCTGTATGGGGAAAAAATACCCAAGTTGATTGCACAAAGGGCAAGGTGCTAGATGGGAAATCCCTGGCCTTGAAGTTAGAAGTACATCGGCGTAGCTTAAAAAAGGACAGCCCCAGTTGGA
>NC_054383.1:92947747-93041666 GCF_017654675.1 Xenopus laevis
CAAGACAACCTTGCTCTTCGCATGACTTGGGGTATATTTTATTCTCCTATCAGAACCTTTTGGGGTTTAGCCTAGCATCAAGTACGCGAAGTTAACACCTGGCAAATTGATTAAAGAGGAAGTGTTCTGGTGCCAAGCGGAAAAACAAGCATTTGGAAGCTGACTTAGCGAGTGCCAGCTTTGGGTGCGTTTCTGCCGAAAAGAAAGTAGAGTACGCCTTGATTGCAGATCTGCATAGAATAAAGGGTTCTGTACAGGCATAAAGAAACTAAAAGTCCACAGCCGGGATTTGAACTCAGACCACGGGCAGAAACTGGCGCTTTAACCATTACCAGAGGAACTAACTCCTGCTATTGTTCTGGATGACTGTAATACCCATTGTCCTTGTGCCTCTGCATTGACCGGCAGGGCTGGAAGGCAACTTATGCTGCCTAATATATACGAAATCAATACCAACCTGAGGCCGCATTCCTAAAAAGCCTGCTATAGAATAGCATCAGTGGTGAGAAGCGCGCGGTCTACATCAGTGGGGTTGATAATCCTGGTCCAAAAGGTTATGGGTTCAATTCCCACCTCTGCCAAAAAAGCAAGCTCGTTAGATCTGCTGTGCCTAAACCATCTCTCGAGAGTAGATGTGTGGAAGGAGGTCAAAGAAGTGCCAGTAGTCCATCATAATGCCGCCTTCCATTTGGCGCCCCTTTTTCCAGCTGGAGAAGATGTCCTTTTTAAGCTAATCGCCCGCTAATGTAATGTCTACTTCAGGCCCAGGCTTTCATCTAGCACTTGCTTTGCATCACTTGGGTATTTTTTCGCCCATATCATAGTAAATCCTTTATAGAGGGCTTATGCCAATAGAGAGACCGAAGTTAATCCTTAGCAAATTGATTAAAGAGGATCAGTGTTTGTGACCAAGCCTAAAAAAAAACAAGCATTTGAGAAGCTGACTAACCGACGTGCAGCTTTGGTGCGTTTCTGCGAAAAGAAAGTAGGACGCTCTTGATTGCAAGATACTGCATAGAAAAAGGGTTCTGTACAGGCATAAAGAAACTGAAAATCACCCCCCACAACCGGGATTGAACTCAAGAACAATCCACGGGCAGAACAGGCGCTTACCATTACATTTCCGAGAGGGAATAGACCTCCCGCTATTGGGGTTATGGATGACGTAATACCCATTGTCCCTGTCCTCTGCATTGACCGTGATGCAATCAGGGCTGAGAGAACTACTTAAACATATGCCTAATAAAAGACATCACACTCGTGAGTCGCCGGAAGGTCCATAAAGAGCTGCACTTGTAATAGCTCAGTTGTAGCGGCGGCGCGGCTATGGTTGTAACCTGTCCAAAAGGTTGTGGTTCATTCCCACATCTGCCAAAAACACAGCTCCAGCTCTCGCTGTGCTAACCATCTCTTGCGAGGGGGTGGATTGGAGAGCAAGTGCCTAGTACGTAAAATTTAATCCATCATCCGCTTCCTTTGGCTGCCCCTTTTTTCCAACTGGGTGTCTTTTTTAAGCTACGCCGCTATGTACTTCTACTTTCAATATCCAGGCCAGGGCTTTCCATCTAGCACCTTGCTTCGTTGCATCAACTTGGTATTTTTCCCATACTGAGAACCCTTTTTGGGGTTGCCCTAGCATCAGACCGAAGTTAACCCTTGGGCAAATTGATTAAAGAGAAGTGTTTCTGTGCCAAGCTGGAACAAAAAACAAGCATTTGAGAAAGCTTGACTACGAGTGACAGCTTATAGGTGCATCTATCTGCCGAAAAGAAGTAGAGTACGCTCTTGATGGCAGATCGCATAGAAAAAGGTTCTGTAACTAGCCATACAAGTAACACCTGAAAAAGACACCCTACCAGGGATTATGAACTCAGACCCACGGCTGAGAATAAGGTAGGCTTTTAACCATTACATCAACAGAGGAAACTGACACATATCCTGCAAATTATTGTTTTGATCTCTGGATGACTGTAAGAGAGCACATTGTGTTCGCCAGCGGAAAATATTGATGTTCTATGTTCTATAAATGTGTTCGGCTTTTGTTGTGGATCTATGCGGCGTGATAGTCAATCTGTCATGCCGCTAAACGCTCCAATACCGCAGCGAACCAGTGAAATGGCAACCAATAATCACAAATGAGGGGCCCTGCTTGCACATCAATGACATATTGGGCTCAGTTGTAGAGCGCGCGGAAGGCTATGGTTCATTGATGACACCTGGGAATTAAAGGTTTTGGGTGTAGATTTCCCACCGTCTGCCAAAAACAACAGCTCCAGTCTGCTGTGCACAATACCATCTTTCTCGAGAGTTGATGGAGGAGCAAGTGCCTCCAAGCTTAGTCCATCATCGCGTTTAACTATCGTTTGGCTGCACCTATCTATATACAAACCTGGGGCTGTCTTTTTTTAACGATTGGCTACGATCTTCGTTTTTACTATTAAAATTTCCAACATTTCATGGCACAGAGGATTTCCATCTACACCTTGCCTTTGCATCAAACTTGGGTATTTTTTCCCGATACAAACCCTTTATATATGGGGTTGCTAGCATCAGACGAAGTTAACCTTGGCATATTGATTAAAAGATAGGATTTGACAGTTGTTTCGTGCCAAGACTTAAAAAACAAAACAAGCCATTTGAGAAAGCTGACAGCGAGTGGCACTTTGTGCGTTTCTGCCGAAAAGAAAGTAGAGTACGCTCTTGTATTGCAGATTGCATAGAATAAAGGGTTTCTGTACAGGCATAAGAAACCTGAAAAGTCACCCACCACGGGATTTGAACTCAAGACCTTTCCACGGCGCCAGAAAGCAGCGCTTTATATTCAGTTTACGAACCAAGGAACTAGACTCCTTCTATTGGTTCTGGATACTGTAATAACCCATTGTCCCTTGTGCTCTGTTGACCGGCAGGCTGGAAGTCATCTCTGCTAATAATATAGGTCAATACCGACAATCTGAGGCCTCATTCCTACAAGAGCCTGCTTGACACTACGCTCAGTTGGTAGAAGTGTAGGTGCAAAGACAGGCTCATCCCGACTTAGATGGTACAACAACATCAAGGTACAATATAAGGTGTGGGTTATGCAATTCCCACCAAAATCTGACCAGATACACTAAGCATCATGTTGAATGCTCGTGCCAGGACCCAGATCTCTCGTTATGAGCTGATTTGTTGATGGAGAACGTAGTCAGTAGTCCAGCTCCATTCATTCACAAACCGCCATGGTTTGCAGTATGTGACTCTTGCCCGATATTTTTTCTCACGAATCTGGGATGGCGGACTAATTAGCATAAAAACGACCCTTGAGATATGGATACTCATTCGTATTTGTGAGAATAATTTTAAGGCTCAGTAGTCTTTCCCCAAATTCTGCTTTTAGACTTACACTTGTCTGGGCAACGTTATGTCATACCTTGTGGTAATTGTATTTAATTCGCCATTATACAAGTAACCACATTCTTTTGAGAGAGGGTTTGCCTAGCATAGACCAAGACCCACATGGATAATAGTAGACTTGGCAAATTGATTAAAAGATGACAATGTAAGGGTTCCTGTGGGAACAGAGCTTTGATGCAATAAAAAACTAAAGGAGCCATTGGGATGAAGATACCATTCAGAGAGTAGCACATCATGAATTGGCAAGAAGTGCAGCTTCTGTGATAGTGGCTATTACCTGCGGGAGCACACTAGAAAGCTAGAGGCTAACACGCTCTACAATTGTTGTATTATGTACAAGATCAGTCATCGATAATATAAGAAATAAAGGGATTGCCAGGTGGACGAGGCATTGATAAAAGAAACCCGTTTGAACTAAGTCACCCACTAAAACATAGAATCGCCAAATGTCTTTCGGGAATGTCAATTTTTGAACTCAAGGACCCAGCGAAGACAATACAGGACCACATTAGAACATTAATCAACATTGCAGCAAGGAACTAAGACACTGCATTGGTTTTTGGATGACTGATGAGTCACAGGGACAGCCATTGCTTCATGTGCCTTGCAAGTTGTGCACCTTGGTGAAATCCAAGGGAAGATATCACAAATGTTATCTTCTGTCCGGTGATTTATAAAAAAAGATATACCACAAACCGTGAGGCCCATCTCCTAAAAGAGCCTGCTTGAATCAAGTGTCTCAGATGTAGATAGATAATGGGGACCCTTTCAAGACGCGCGGCTGGTTGAGAAGAGCATAGTGGTTGAGTCTAATATCTGCTTATACTAATGGTTCAAAAGAACATGGTAGTGGATTCCGCACACAGGTACCCAATTGAAACAGTGCACTCAAATTTAGTCCTCGCTTTAAAATTTCAACCATGCCAGTCTTGACTGGACCTAAACCCATCTCTCTTGAGATGTTGAATAATGGTAAGGAGACAATAGATGTTCTCTCTTTTAAAAGTCGATTCATTCCTGAGACAACAATTGTTAAAATACACGTCCTCATATGTTCAATGTAATTACTACTTATGCTAGTATTGACAGCAATCAGGGAAACAACATAAGGTTTGATCTGTGAAAATTGCCAATGTTTTGGGCCTGCTCCCACCTTTACAAGCATTACTACGTGTGCTCACAAAGCGTAAGATTAGATTTCCTATTTTTGAATATATCAGTAATTTAAAATTCAACTATTTGTTTTCCTCTTTAATCATATAATAAAGAAAAAAACCAATGAATAATTTGAATTTTTAGCTGTTTGCTAAAATCTTTATTTTTACAAACTGAGGTTTGTCGTCAATTATTAAGTACGACTCTATATTGTCACTAATTCTATAATGCAAGAAGCCCAGGTTTTGTCGCAGCTAGACCAATTGTCCATGTTATGGTCATCAACTTGGTAATTGTTTTCTAATTCAATAGAATCCACTTGTTGAGGATTTGACACCTCAGCATCAGAAAGAGACACGCTATACTAGTGGTTGATGTATGTTAATAGAGGACACAGATGCTTCTGGTGACCACAAATAAGCTAATTATATATAGACTCGAAGAAAATCGAATAGATACACGACATGATCTCGCACAGCACTATTATAGAGTGGGGGTGTGTTGCCAGGATTACTGAAAAAAACTACGACACGCTATATTAGTGTAGGCATTCACTGATGGGCAGATGTGGGTGATTAAAGAAAGAGAGGTTTATAAGTTATTATATGCGATATTAGTAGAATACCTTGAAAATGTCATACCACTCACCCGGATATCTAATGAGAAGACATGACCACTCCTATCGGTAAAGAGATATCTGAGAACATATAGCAACTGAAGGATAGAATCTGAATTAAATTGCATATTCTCATGTCTTCCTAGCATGAACTGTAATGAAGTGTGAATTGACATTATTGTAAAGGCTGTCGATGATCTTTGCAATAATTTATGCGAGGGAGGTTCAAGGTGCATGAAGTTTTCAATCGAACATGCCACCTATAAAATCAATGTTAACTCTTACACAGTTATCACGGATGGCATTCATGATATTAAATGTTTAGAGCATCGTCTATGATATCTATATATCAGTTGGTAGATTCAAGTGTACGCGAGTGGACTATGGTTGAGTAACACGAGTCCAAATAGTGTTTTTGTTCGATGCGTTGTCTAAGTTCCCCTCTGCCAACAAAGCAAGCACGTCACCAAGTTCCTGCAATATGTTGCATAAACCATCTCTCGAGGTGAATAGAGGAGAACGAATGACGACAAGTAAGAATTAATTTGGCCTCCATTATCATAATCATGCGTCATAACCTATGCTGCCTATATGTGACTGCCGCTTCAGTATATATCACCCACTATAGGGAGGCTCTGTGTTTTTTATTTCTTGGATGTACGGTACGCAGATCTTCTCAACGCTTAATGGAGTATCTCCATTTCATAAATAATTCATGTGCACCAGAAAGAGGCCTTATGAAATTACAACATACATCAGGCATTACGACAAATATAGCCTTTTGGTTGTCATGTATAATCTTGAGGTAAATTGTACTTTCCCCATACAACAAACACACACCTTTTTGGGGTTTCCTATAGCATACAGACCGAAGTTAACTTGCAAATTGATTAAAGAGGACAGTGTTCTGTGCCAAGCTTAAAAAAAACAAGCATTTGATGAATGGACATACTGACTAGAGTATACGAGTTAGTCAAAGGTCATTTGCGAGGTGCGTTTGTGGTAAAAATGTGCAATACTATGGAAATTTATTTAAATTGGATATATGAAGCATGAAAAGTAGAAAGAAGCATCAGTTGCTAGGAAAATTCGCAGATAGTTGGCATCAAACATCATGGAGTTGAAAGTTCTAGTGGATCTAAGATGCATATATAAGAAACCTGAAAGGTCACGACACAGAGTTAACGGATATATGTACACAAGGATAAAGCCCACGGGTTCAGACAACTCAGGCCGACAAGTGCGGCTCTACACACATTACATATATACCCAGAGGACACAACATAAGACACTCAACTCTTAGATAGGTCGTCTGTGATGAAACATGTAATAACCTCGATTGTCCCTTTGCTCACTATATAGCATTGTGCCGGGTCGCAGTGGGGAAAGAAGCGATAAAAATATATCAATCTGTCAATGAATTATTAAGATTCAATAATCAAATATGAGTAAACTAGATAATATCTACTCATTCCTACAACAGAAGTCGGATGAACTAGTGCAATGCAGCAGAATATCTAGCATAATGGTGGTAGGATTAAGCCGCGGACTGCTGCGGGCTTCATATTCTATTCAGTAGGACTCTAAGCCCTCGTCCACATCAAGGTCGCGAGGAAGTATGGCAGTAACATTAGACTGCAGCAGATCTACCCTGATAGACAACACTGCTCATTCTGACTGACGCCTAAAAGCCATCTCTCCGAGAGTGGATTATTGTGATGGAGTCTGGAGGTTGGCGCTAGGTATAGCCATAACAGGGTACCAGCTCTTCTACCACTTTGAGCTCTGCCCGTAGTAGTTCTTCATCGTGGTTTTGGAGGTTTTGAGTGCATTTTAAGCTAAACGCCATTCCCATGACTAGTACTTAGTATTAAATTTGGATACCTTATATTGTAATACAGATGTGTTTCGTTGCACACGGGCTTTATCAGCGATGCTCTCATAAGCACCATTGACTCCCTTTGCAAATCCTAACGGTGTAGGGTACTATTAAATAATATTAACCACATCATGGAGGAGAGAAAGAACGTTTTCTAGCATGGTTGTCTGACGCATACAATATCAGATGTACCTGAAAGTTATAACCTAATGTGCCAAACTCGGAGTAAAATAGTAGGACTATGTATGCTCATACTGCTGCTCACAGCCAAATATAGAAATATGCAAGAGCGGGTATTTGAAGAGAGAGTCTATATAACGTACGCACATGGCAAGAAATACAAAAGCTATTGAGATAGATCGTTTCAGCTTCTCAGGAGAGAGAGGGAGAAGATAACGAGTACGGGCACCTCTCGTTCATATATAAAGATTTTATATCTCAGAAATCTTTGCATAATAGGACATATAACACGGGCTTGTTACAAGAGGCACATAACTAGCAACACTTCTGATAAGGTACAGGATACATACAACTACAACCTTCGAGGTAGATCTAAATAACGATAGTATCTATCAGAGCAGAATAAACAAGTCAAGCTTTAGACCACATGCATTACATATCTCACCTATGTTGGTTAATTACAGGAGCAGACCTCACTGACTGTGGTTCTAAGGATGACTTTCAGAGTAGAGAATACCTAGATTGTAACTCACCCGTGTGCCTTGGTGCGGTTGAGTAATTCTCAGGTATTCAGGATGTCGTCATTTGGAAGTCACGTCTTCTCTCAATAGGGTCATTTAGGACAACATGAAACAACTGATGGGACTGGCAGGGGTGGCTTCTGAAGAAGAGAACCATGCTTGCATATAGCTTCAGTTTTTGGTAGGGAAGCGGGCATTTCTGGAATCATCGTCTTGTCTAATTCATTTATGTGTCTGAACATAACCTAGAGTTCACAATATAAGGTTGGGGGGATTCGGTAAATTTCTCACACCGAATGTTTCTGACTCACATAATAACTATCAGCAACGAGGAATGCTGTCGAGTAAACTCAATATTACTTCATCGAGAGATGAGTAGATGAGCAGATCTCTCAGGGAGGATGCCCAATATTAGAATACTACCCATCAATCCCAACATAGAGTGATTACGTTTATTGCCTTGACCATTATTCCAGGATCTAGTGGGCTTTTTCTTTTCACAGCGTCAGCGCAACGCTATCAGTAGCTAAGCGAATTATTTGCATGGCAGGGTTTCCCATCAGCACCGTTGTCCCTTAGCATGCATCAACTTGGCGTATTTGTGTGTGCGTATATCACACCACAGTAGACACTGGTTTTTGCTCGCTCATCATGGCTAGCATCAAGACATACTATGGAGTAAGAGTTCACCTTAAAAGCAAATGATGAGATAGAGGAAGTGTTCGTTGTAGCGTTTAAAATAAAATGACATGTTGAGAAAGACAATGACTAGCGAGTGCATTTGCTTTGGGTGCGTTTCTGCGAAAGAAAAGATAGAGTACTAATATTTGATCCAGATTTGCATAAGATTGCAAATGCACTAGACAATTAAGTAAGGTTCGTGTACAAGAGGGAACATTAAGCAAACTGAGAAGTCACCCAAACAAACAAAACTTCCAGGATATCCTGAATCAAGACCCGCCCAACGGCTGCAGAAGCTGGCGCTTTAACATATAACCTAAAGGAAACTAGACCTCGTCTGCTATTGGTCTCTGGATGACGGGATAATAAAAACACATTACGTCCCATAAATAGCTTGGAAACGGCAGGTAGGCTGGAAGAACAATCTTCCCTGCAAAAAAGTAAAGTCGATTACTCCACCTAGGCCCATTCACTAAAAGAGCCTGCTTGAATCGCTCAGTTTGGTAGAAGGGACTTGATCATCGCGGCTATGGTTGATACCTGGTCCAAAAAGGTTGTGGGTTCAATTCCATAGAAGATACAGTCGCTGGCCTAACCATCTCTCGAGATAGGAGAGAGATGAGTAGTACATCATCCCCTTCCAATTCTGCTGCCACTTTTTCCAACTGGGGCTGTCTTTTTAAAAGCTACGCCGCTATGTACTTCTACTTCAGGCCAGGGCTTTCCCATCTAGCACCTTGCCTAATTGCATCAACTTGGGTATTTTTTCCCCATACAGAACTTTTTGGGTTTGCCTAGCATCAGACCCGAGCATTATTGACAATTGATTAAAGAGGACAGTGTTCTGTCCAAGCTTCAAACAACAAGCAATTTGAGAAGTGACTAGCGAGTGCAGCTTTGGTGCGTTTCTGCCGAAGAAAGTAGAGTACGCTCTCTTGATTGCAGATCTGCATAGAATAAAGGGTTCTGTACAGGCATAAAGAAACCTGAAAAGTCACCCACCCGGGAATTTGAACTCAAGACCCCACGGGCAGAAACAGGCGCTTTACCATTACCCAACCAGAGGAAACTAGGACTCCTGCCTATTGGTTCTGGATGACTGTAATACCCAATTGTCCCCCTTGTGCCTCCTGCAATTGACCGGCAGGGCTGGAAGTCAATCTTCTGCTAATAAAGTCAATACCAACCTGAGGCCCATTCCTAAAGAGCCTGCTTGAATAGCTTCAGTTGGTAGAGCGGCACGGCTATGGTTGATAACTGGTCCAAAGGTTGTGGGTTCAATTCCACCTCTGCCAAAAACACAGCTCCAGTCGGAATGCTAAACATCCTCTCGAGAGTGGATGGAGGAGCAAGTTCCAGTAGTCCATCATCCGCCTTCCATTTGGCTGCCACCTTTTTCCAACTGGGGCTGTCTTTTTAAGCTACGCCGCTAATGTACTTCTCTCAGGCCAGGGCTTTCCCCCATCTAAGTATAGCTTTGTCAACTTGGGTATTTTTTCCCCATCAGAACCTTTTTTGGGGTTTGCCTAGCATCAGACCGAAGTTATTACCTTGAGAATGATTAAAGAGGATGTTCTGTGCAAGTTAAACGTATCATAGAGAAGCTGACTAGCGAGTGCAGCTTTGGTGCGTTTCTGCCTGTACAGAATCTTTTTCTATGAGATCTGCCAATTCAAGAGGTACTCTACTTTCTTTTCGGCAGAAACGCACCAAAGCTGCACCTCGCTAGTCGCTTCTCAAATGCCTTGTTTTTTTTAAGCTTGGCAGCAGAACACTGTCCTCTTTAATCAATTTGCCAAGGGTTAACTTCGGTCTGATGCTAGGCAAACCCAAAAAGGGTTCTGTATGGGGGAAAAAATACCCAAGTTGATGCAAAGGGCAAGGTGCTAGATGGGAAAGCCCTGGCCTGAAGTAGAAGTACATAGCGGCGTAGCTTAAAAAGACAGCCCCAGTTGGAAAAAGGGGCAGCCAAATGGAAGGCGGATGATGGACTACTGGCACTTGCTCCTCCATCACTCTCGAGAGATGGTTTAGGCACAGCAGACTGGAGCTGTGTTTTTGGCAGAGGTGGAATTGAACCCACAACCTTTTGGACCAGGTTATCAACCATAGCCGCGCGCTCTACCAACTGAGCTATTCAAGCAGGCTCTTTTAGGAATGGGCCTCAGGTTGGTATTGACTTTATTAGGCAGAAGATTGACTTCCAGCCCTGCCGGTCAATGCAGAGGCACAAGGGGACAATGGGTTATTACAGTCATCCAGAACCAATAGCAGGAGGTCTAGTTTCCTCTGGTGTAATGGTTAAAGCGCCTGTTTCTGCCCGTGGGGTCTTGAGTTCAAATCCCGGGTGGGTGACTTTTCAGGTTTCTTTATGCCTGTACAGAACCCTTTATTCTATGCAGATCTGCAATCAAGAGCGTACTCTACTTTCTTTTCGGCAGAAACGCACCAAAGCTGCACTCGCTAGTCAGCTTCTCAAATGCTTGTTTTTTTTAAGCTTGGCACAGAACACTGTCCTCTTTAATCAATTTGCCAAGGTTAACTTCGGTCTGATGCTAGGCAAACCCCAAAAAGGGTTCTGTATGGGGAAAAAATACCCAAGTTGATGCAAAGGGCAAGGTGCTAGATGGGAAAGCCCTGGCCTGAAGTAGAAGTACATAGCGGCGTAGCTTAAAAAGACAGCCCCAGTTGGAAAAAGGGGCAGCCAAATGGAAGGCGGATGATGGACTACTGGCACTTGCTCCTCCATCACTCTCGAGAGATGGTTTAGGCACAGCAGACTGGAGCTGTGTTTTTGGCAGAGGTGGGAATTGAACCCACAACCTTTTGGACCAGGTTATCAACCATAGCCGCGCGCTCTACCAACTGAGCTATTCAAGCAGGCTCTTTTAGGAATGGGCCTCAGGTTGGTATTGACTTTATTAGGCAGAAGATTGACTTCCAGCCCTGCCGGTCAATGCAGAGGCACAAGGGGACAATGGGTTATTACAGTCATCCAGAACCAATAGCAGGAGGTCTAGTTTCCTCTGGTGTAATGGTTAAAGCGCCTGTTTCTGCCCGTGGGGTCTTGAGTTCAAATCCCGGGTGGGTGACTTTTCAGGTTTCTTTATGCCTGTACAGAACCCTTTATTCTATGCAGATCTGCAATCAAGAGCGTACTCTACTTTCTTTTCGGCAGAAACGCACCAAAGCTGCACTCGCTAGTCAGCTTCTCAAATGCTTGTTTTTTTTAAGCTTGGCACAGAACACTGTCCTCTTTAATCAATTTGCCAAGGTTAACTTCGGTCTGATGCTAGGCAAACCCCAAAAAGGGTTCTGTATGGGGAAAAAATACCCAAGTTGATGCAAAGGGCAAGGTGCTAGATGGGAAAGCCCTGGCCTGAAGTAGAAGTACATAGCGGCGTAGCTTAAAAAGACAGCCCCAGTTGGAAAAAGGGGCAGCCAAACGGAAGGCGGATGATGGACTACTGGCACTTGCTCCTCCATCACTCTCGAGAGATGGTTTAGGCACAGCAGACTGGAGCTGTGTTTTTGGCAGAGGTGGGAATTGAACCCACAACCTTTTGGACCAGGTTATCAACCATAGCCGCGCGCTCTACCAACTGAGCTATTCAAGCAGGCTCTTTTAGGAATGGGCCTCAGGTTGGTATTGACTTTATTAGGCAGAAGATTGACTTCCAGCCCTGCCGGTCAATGCAGAGGCACAAGGGGACAATGGGTTATTACAGTCATCCAGAACCAATAGCAGGAGGTCTAGTTTCCTCTGGTGTAATGGTTAAAGCGCCTGTTTCTGCCCGTGGGGTCTTGAGTTCAAATCCCGGGTGGGTGACTTTTCAGGTTTCTTTATGCCTGTACAGAACCCTTTATTCTATGCAGATCTGCAATCAAGAGCGTACTCTACTTTCTTTTCGGCAGAAACGCACCAAAGCTGCACTCGCTAGTCAGCTTCTCAAATGCTTGTTTTTTTTAAGCTTGGCACAGAACACTGTCCTCTTTAATCAATTTGCCAAGGTTAACTTCGGTCTGATGCTAGGCAAACCCCAAAAAGGGTTCTGTATGGGGAAAAAATACCCAAGTTGATGCAAAGGGCAAGGTGCTAGATGGGAAAGCCCTGGCCTGAAGTAGAAGTACATAGCGGCGTAGCTTAAAAAGACAGCCCCAGTTGGAAAAAGGGGCAGCCAAATGGAAGGCGGATGATGGACTACTGGCACTTGCTCCTCCATCACTCTCGAGAGATGGTTTAGGCACAGCAGACTGGAGCTGTGTTTTTGGCAGAGGTGGGAATTGAACCCACAACCTTTTGGACCAGGTTATCAACCATAGCCGCGCGCTCTACCAACTGAGCTATTCAAGCA
This sequence comes from Xenopus laevis, assembly GCF_017654675.1. Classification (NCBI taxonomy): domain Eukaryota; kingdom Metazoa; phylum Chordata; class Amphibia; order Anura; family Pipidae; genus Xenopus; species Xenopus laevis. The sequence goes on from NC_054383.1 coordinate 92,960,531, forward strand.
GGCTCTTTTAGGAATGGGCCTCAGGTTGGTATTGACTTTATTAGGCAGAAGATTGACTTCCAGCCCTGCCGGTCAATGCAGAGGCACAAGGGGACAATGGGTTATTACAGTCATCCAGAACCAATAGCAGGAGGTCTAGTTTCCTCTGGTGTAATGGTTAAAGCGCCTGTTTCTGCCCGTGGGGTCTTGAGTTCAAATCCCGGGTGGGTGACTTTTCAGGTTTCTTTATGCCTGTACAGAACCCTTTATTCTATGCAGATCTGCAATCAAGAGCGTACTCTACTTTCTTTTCGGCAGAAACGCACCAAAGCTGCACTCGCTAGTCAGCTTCTCAAATGCTTGTTTTTTTTAAGCTTGGCACAGAACACTGTCCTCTTTAATCAATTTGCCAAGGTTAACTTCGGTCTGATGCTAGGCAAACCCCAAAAAGGGTTCTGTATGGGGAAAAAATACCCAAGTTGATGCAAAGGGCAAGGTGCTAGATGGGAAAGCCCTGGCCTGAAGTAGAAGTACATAGCGGCGTAGCTTAAAAAGACAGCCCCAGTTGGAAAAAGGGGCAGCCAAACGGAAGGCGGATGATGGACTACTGGCACTTGCTCCTCCATCACTCTCGAGAGATGGTTTAGGCACAGCAGACTGGAGCTGTGTTTTTGGCAGAGGTGGGAATTGAACCCACAACCTTTTGGACCAGGTTATCAACCATAGCCGCGCGCTCTACCAACTGAGCTATTCAAGCAGGCTCTTTTAGGAATGGGCCTCAGGTTGGTATTGACTTTATTAGGCAGAAGATTGACTTCCAGCCCTGCCGGTCAATGCAGAGGCACAAGGGGACAATGGGTTATTACAGTCATCCAGAACCAATAGCAGGAGGTCTAGTTTCCTCTGGTGTAATGGTTAAAGCGCCTGTTTCTGCCCGTGGGGTCTTGAGTTCAAATCCCGGGTGGGTGACTTTTCAGGTTTCTTTATGCCTGTACAGAACCCTTTATTCTATGCAGATCTGCAATCAAGAGCGTACTCTACTTTCTTTTCGGCAGAAACGCACCAAAGCTGCACTCGCTAGTCAGCTTCTCAAATGCTTGTTTTTTTTAAGCTTGGCACAGAACACTGTCCTCTTTAATCAATTTGCCAAGGTTAACTTCGGTCTGATGCTAGGCAAACCCCAAAAAGGGTTCTGTATGGGGAAAAAATACCCAAGTTGATGCAAAGGGCAAGGTGCTAGATGGGAAAGCCCTGGCCTGAAGTAGAAGTACATAGCGGCGTAGCTTAAAAAGACAGCCCCAGTTGGAAAAAGGGGCAGCCAAATGGAAGGCGGATAATGGACTACTGGAACTTGCTCCTCCATCACTCTCAAGAGATGGTTTAGGCACAGCAGACTGGAGCTGTGTTTTTGGCAGAGGTGGGAATTGAACCCACAACCTTTTGGACCAGGTTATCAACCATAGCCGCGCGCTCTACCAACTGAGCTATTCAAGCAGGCTCTTTTAGGAATGGGCCTCAGGTTGGTATTGACTTTATTAGGCAGAAGATTGACTTCCAGCCCTGCCGGTCAATGCAGAGGCACAAGGGGACAATGGGTTATTACAGTCATCCAGAACCAATAGCAGGAGGTCTAGTTTCCTCTGGTGTAATGGTTAAAGCGCCTGTTTCTGCCCGTGGGGTCTTGAGTTCAAATCCCGGGTGGGTGACTTTTCAGGTTTCTTTATGCCTGTACAGAACCCTTTATTCTATGCAGATCTGCAATCAAGAGCGTACTCTACTTTCTTTTCGGCAGAAACGCACCAAAGCTGCACTCGCTAGTCAGCTTCTCAAATGCTTGTTTTTTTTAAGCTTGGCACAGAACACTGTCCTCTTTAATCAATTTGCCAAGGTTAACTTCGGTCTGATGCTAGGCAAACCCCAAAAAGGGTTCTGTATGGGGAAAAAATACCCAAGTTGATGCAAAGGGCAAGGTGCTAGATGGGAAAGCCCTGGCCTGAAGTAGAAGTACATAGCGGCGTAGCTTAAAAAGACAGCCCCAGTTGGAAAAAGGGGCAGCCAAACGGAAGGCGGATGATGGACTACTGGCACTTGCTCCTCCATCACTCTCGAGAGATGGTTTAGGCACAGCAGACTGGAGCTGTGTTTTTGGCAGAGGTGGGAATTGAACCCACAACCTTTTGGACCAGGTTATCAACCATAGCCGCGCGCTCTACCAACTGAGCTATTCAAGCAGGCTCTTTTAGGAATGGGCCTCAGGTTGGTATTGACTTTATTAGGCAGAAGATTGACTTCCAGCCCTGCCGGTCAATGCAGAGGCACAAGGGGACAATGGGTTATTACAGTCATCCAGAACCAATAGCAGGAGGTCTAGTTTCCTCTGGTGTAATGGTTAAAGCGCCTGTTTCTGCCCGTGGGGTCTTGAGTTCAAATCCCGGGTGGGTGACTTTTCAGGTTTCTTTATGCCTGTACAGAACCCTTTATTCTATGCAGATCTGCAATCAAGAGCGTACTCTACTTTCTTTTCGGCAGAAACGCACCAAAGCTGCACTCGCTAGTCAGCTTCTCAAATGCTTGTTTTTTTTAAGCTTGGCACAGAACACTGTCCTCTTTAATCAATTTGCCAAGGTTAACTTCGGTCTGATGCTAGGCAAACCCCAAAAAGGGTTCTGTATGGGGAAAAAATACCCAAGTTGATGCAAAGGGCAAGGTGCTAGATGGGAAAGCCCTGGCCTGAAGTAGAAGTACATAGCGGCGTAGCTTAAAAAGACAGCCCCAGTTGGAAAAAGGGGCAGCCAAACGGAAGGCGGATGATGGACTACTGGCACTTGCTCCTCCATCACTCTCGAGAGATGGTTTAGGCACAGCAGACTGGAGCTGTGTTTTTGGCAGAGGTGGGAATTGAACCCACAACCTTTTGGACCAGGTTATCAACCATAGCCGCGCGCTCTACCAACTGAGCTATTCAAGCAGGCTCTTTTAGGAATGGGCCTCAGGTTGGTATTGACTTTATTAGGCAGAAGATTGACTTCCAGCCCTGCCGGTCAATGCAGAGGCACAAGGGGACAATGGGTTATTACAGTCATCCAGAACCAATAGCAGGAGGTCTAGTTTCCTCTGGTGTAATGGTTAAAGCGCCTGTTTCTGCCCGTGGGGTCTTGAGTTCAAATCCCGGGTGGGTGACTTTTCAGGTTTCTTTATGCCTGTACAGAACCCTTTATTCTATGCAGATCTGCAATCAAGAGCGTACTCTACTTTCTTTTCGGCAGAAACGCACCAAAGCTGCACTCGCTAGTCAGCTTCTCAAATGCTTGTTTTTTTTAAGCTTGGCACAGAACACTGTCCTCTTTAATCAATTTGCCAAGGTTAACTTCGGTCTGATGCTAGGCAAACCCCAAAAAGGGTTCTGTATGGGGAAAAAATACCCAAGTTGATGCAAAGGGCAAGGTGCTAGATGGGAAAGCCCTGGCCTGAAGTAGAAGTACATAGCGGCGTAGCTTAAAAAGACAGCCCCAGTTGGAAAAAGGGGCAGCCAAACGGAAGGCGGATGATGGACTACTGGCACTTGCTCCTCCATCACTCTCGAGAGATGGTTTAGGCACAGCAGACTGGAGCTGTGTTTTTGGCAGAGGTGGGAATTGAACCCACAACCTTTTGGACCAGGTTATCAACCATAGCCGCGCGCTCTACCAACTGAGCTATTCAAGCAGGCTCTTTTAGGAATGGGCCTCAGGTTGGTATTGACTTTATTAGGCAGAAGATTGACTTCCAGCCCTGCCGGTCAATGCAGAGGCACAAGGGGACAATGGGTTATTACAGTCATCCAGAACCAATAGCAGGAGGTCTAGTTTCCTCTGGTGTAATGGTTAAAGCGCCTGTTTCTGCCCGTGGGGTCTTGAGTTCAAATCCCGGGTGGGTGACTTTTCAGGTTTCTTTATGCCTGTACAGAACCCTTTATTCTATGCAGATCTGCAATCAAGAGCGTACTCTACTTTCTTTTCGGCAGAAACGCACCAAAGCTGCACTCGCTAGTCAGCTTCTCAAATGCTTGTTTTTTTTAAGCTTGGCACAGAACACTGTCCTCTTTAATCAATTTGCCAAGGTTAACTTCGGTCTGATGCTAGGCAAACCCCAAAAAGGGTTCTGTATGGGGAAAAAATACCCAAGTTGATGCAAAGGGCAAGGTGCTAGATGGGAAAGCCCTGGCCTGAAGTAGAAGTACATAGCGGCGTAGCTTAAAAAGACAGCCCCAGTTGGAAAAAGGGGCAGCCAAATGGAAGGCGGATGATGGACTACTGGCACTTGCTCCTCCATCACTCTCGAGAGATGGTTTAGGCACAGCAGACTGGAGCTGTGTTTTTGGCAGAGGTGGGAATTGAACCCACAACCTTTTGGACCAGGTTATCAACCATAGCCGCGCGCTCTACCAACTGAGCTATTCAAGCAGGCTCTTTTAGGAATGGGCCTCAGGTTGGTATTGACTTTATTAGGCAGAAGATTGACTTCCAGCCCTGCCGGTCAATGCAGAGGCACAAGGGGACAATGGGTTATTACAGTCATCCAGAACCAATAGCAGGAGGTCTAGTTTCCTCTGGTGTAATGGTTAAAGCGCCTGTTTCTGCCCGTGGGGTCTTGAGTTCAAATCCCGGGTGGGTGACTTTTCAGGTTTCTTTATGCCTGTACAGAACCCTTTATTCTATGCAGATCTGCAATCAAGAGCGTACTCTACTTTCTTTTCGGCAGAAACGCACCAAAGCTGCACTCGCTAGTCAGCTTCTCAAATGCTTGTTTTTTTTAAGCTTGGCACAGAACACTGTCCTCTTTAATCAATTTGCCAAGGTTAACTTCGGTCTGATGCTAGGCAAACCCCAAAAAGGGTTCTGTATGGGGAAAAAATACCCAAGTTGATGCAAAGGGCAAGGTGCTAGATGGGAAAGCCCTGGCCTGAAGTAGAAGTACATAGCGGCGTAGCTTAAAAAGACAGCCCCAGTTGGAAAAAGGGGCAGCCAAACGGAAGGCGGATGATGGACTACTGGCACTTGCTCCTCCATCACTCTCGAGAGATGGTTTAGGCACAGCAGACTGGAGCTGTGTTTTTGGCAGAGGTGGGAATTGAACCCACAACCTTTTGGACCAGGTTATCAACCATAGCCGCGCGCTCTACCAACTGAGCTATTCAAGCAGGCTCTTTTAGGAATGGGCCTCAGGTTGGTATTGACTTTATTAGGCAGAAGATTGACTTCCAGCCCTGCCGGTCAATGCAGAGGCACAAGGGGACAATGGGTTATTACAGTCATCCAGAACCAATAGCAGGAGGTCTAGTTTCCTCTGGTGTAATGGTTAAAGCGCCTGTTTCTGCCCGTGGGGTCTTGAGTTCAAATCCCGGGTGGGTGACTTTTCAGGTTTCTTTATGCCTGTACAGAACCCTTTATTCTATGCAGATCTGCAATCAAGAGCGTACTCTACTTTCTTTTCGGCAGAAACGCACCAAAGCTGCACTCGCTAGTCAGCTTCTCAAATGCTTGTTTTTTTTAAGCTTGGCACAGAACACTGTCCTCTTTAATCAATTTGCCAAGGTTAACTTCGGTCTGATGCTAGGCAAACCCCAAAAAGGGTTCTGTATGGGGAAAAAATACCCAAGTTGATGCAAAGGGCAAGGTGCTAGATGGGAAAGCCCTGGCCTGAAGTAGAAGTACATAGCGGCGTAGCTTAAAAAGACAGCCCCAGTTGGAAAAAGGGGCAGCCAAACGGAAGGCGGATGATGGACTACTGGCACTTGCTCCTCCATCACTCTCGAGAGATGGTTTAGGCACAGCAGACTGGAGCTGTGTTTTTGGCAGAGGTGGGAATTGAACCCACAACCTTTTGGACCAGGTTATCAACCATAGCCGCGCGCTCTACCAACTGAGCTATTCAAGCAGGCTCTTTTAGGAATGGGCCTCAGGTTGGTATTGACTTTATTAGGCAGAAGATTGACTTCCAGCCCTGCCGGTCAATGCAGAGGCACAAGGGGACAATGGGTTATTACAGTCATCCAGAACCAATAGCAGGAGGTCTAGTTTCCTCTGGTGTAATGGTTAAAGCGCCTGTTTCTGCCCGTGGGGTCTTGAGTTCAAATCCCGGGTGGGTGACTTTTCAGGTTTCTTTATGCCTGTACAGAACCCTTTATTCTATGCAGATCTGCAATCAAGAGCGTACTCTACTTTCTTTTCGGCAGAAACGCACCAAAGCTGCACTCGCTAGTCAGCTTCTCAAATGCTTGTTTTTTTTAAGCTTGGCACAGAACACTGTCCTCTTTAATCAATTTGCCAAGGTTAACTTCGGTCTGATGCTAGGCAAACCCCAAAAAGGGTTCTGTATGGGGAAAAAATACCCAAGTTGATGCAAAGGGCAAGGTGCTAGATGGGAAAGCCCTGGCCTGAAGTAGAAGTACATAGCGGCGTAGCTTAAAAAGACAGCCCCAGTTGGAAAAAGGGGCAGCCAAATGGAAGGCGGATAATGGACTACTGGAACTTGCTCCTCCATCACTCTCGAGAGATGGTTTAGGCACAGCAGACTGGAGCTGTGTTTTTGGCAGAGGTGGGAATTGAACCCACAACCTTTTGGACCAGGTTATCAACCATAGCCGCGCGCTCTACCAACTGAGCTATTCAAGCAGGCTCTTTTAGGAATGGGCCTCAGGTTGGTATTGACTTTATTAGGCAGAAGATTGACTTCCAGCCCTGCCGGTCAATGCAGAGGCACAAGGGGACAATGGGTTATTACAGTCATCCAGAACCAATAGCAGGAGGTCTAGTTTCCTCTGGTGTAATGGTTAAAGCGCCTGTTTCTGCCCGTGGGGTCTTGAGTTCAAATCCCGGGTGGGTGACTTTTCAGGTTTCTTTATGCCTGTACAGAACCCTTTATTCTATGCAGATCTGCAATCAAGAGCGTACTCTACTTTCTTTTCGGCAGAAACGCACCAAAGCTGCACTCGCTAGTCAGCTTCTCAAATGCTTGTTTTTTTTAAGCTTGGCACAGAACACTGTCCTCTTTAATCAATTTGCCAAGGTTAACTTCGGTCTGATGCTAGGCAAACCCCAAAAAGGGTTCTGTATGGGGAAAAAATACCCAAGTTGATGCAAAGGGCAAGGTGCTAGATGGGAAAGCCCTGGCCTGAAGTAGAAGTACATAGCGGCGTAGCTTAAAAAGACAGCCCCAGTTGGAAAAAGGGGCAGCCAAACGGAAGGCGGATGATGGACTACTGGCACTTGCTCCTCCATCACTCTCGAGAGATGGTTTAGGCACAGCAGACTGGAGCTGTGTTTTTGGCAGAGGTGGGAATTGAACCCACAACCTTTTGGACCAGGTTATCAACCATAGCCGCGCGCTCTACCAACTGAGCTATTCAAGCAGGCTCTTTTAGGAATGGGCCTCAGGTTGGTATTGACTTTATTAGGCAGAAGATTGACTTCCAGCCCTGCCGGTCAATGCAGAGGCACAAGGGGACAATGGGTTATTACAGTCATCCAGAACCAATAGCAGGAGGTCTAGTTTCCTCTGGTGTAATGGTTAAAGCGCCTGTTTCTGCCCGTGGGGTCTTGAGTTCAAATCCCGGGTGGGTGACTTTTCAGGTTTCTTTATGCCTGTACAGAACCCTTTATTCTATGCAGATCTGCAATCAAGAGCGTACTCTACTTTCTTTTCGGCAGAAACGCACCAAAGCTGCACTCGCTAGTCAGCTTCTCAAATGCTTGTTTTTTTTAAGCTTGGCACAGAACACTGTCCTCTTTAATCAATTTGCCAAGGTTAACTTCGGTCTGATGCTAGGCAAACCCCAAAAAGGGTTCTGTATGGGGAAAAAATACCCAAGTTGATGCAAAGGGCAAGGTGCTAGATGGGAAAGCCCTGGCCTGAAGTAGAAGTACATAGCGGCGTAGCTTAAAAAGACAGCCCCAGTTGGAAAAAGGGGCAGCCAAATGGAAGGCGGATGATGGACTACTGGCACTTGCTCCTCCATCACTCTCGAGAGATGGTTTAGGCACAGCAGACTGGAGCTGTGTTTTTGGCAGAGGTGGGAATTGAACCCACAACCTTTTGGACCAGGTTATCAACCATAGCCGCGCGCTCTACCAACTGAGCTATTCAAGCAGGCTCTTTTAGGAATGGGCCTCAGGTTGGTATTGACTTTATTAGGCAGAAGATTGACTTCCAGCCCTGCCGGTCAATGCAGAGGCACAAGGGGACAATGGGTTATTACAGTCATCCAGAACCAATAGCAGGAGGTCTAGTTTCCTCTGGTGTAATGGTTAAAGCGCCTGTTTCTGCCCGTGGGGTCTTGAGTTCAAATCCCGGGTGGGTGACTTTTCAGGTTTCTTTATGCCTGTACAGAACCCTTTATTCTATGCAGATCTGCAATCAAGAGCGTACTCTACTTTCTTTTCGGCAGAAACGCACCAAAGCTGCACTCGCTAGTCAGCTTCTCAAATGCTTGTTTTTTTTAAGCTTGGCACAGAACACTGTCCTCTTTAATCAATTTGCCAAGGTTAACTTCGGTCTGATGCTAGGCAAACCCCAAAAAGGGTTCTGTATGGGGAAAAAATACCCAAGTTGATGCAAAGGGCAAGGTGCTAGATGGGAAAGCCCTGGCCTGAAGTAGAAGTACATAGCGGCGTAGCTTAAAAAGACAGCCCCAGTTGGAAAAAGGGGCAGCCAAATGGAAGGCGGATGATGGACTACTGGCACTTGCTCCTCCATCACTCTCGAGAGATGGTTTAGGCACAGCAGACTGGAGCTGTGTTTTTGGCAGAGGTGGGAATTGAACCCACAACCTTTTGGACCAGGTTATCAACCATAGCCGCGCGCTCTACCAACTGAGCTATTCAAGCAGGCTCTTTTAGGAATGGGCCTCAGGTTGGTATTGACTTTATTAGGCAGAAGATTGACTTCCAGCCCTGCCGGTCAATGCAGAGGCACAAGGGGACAATGGGTTATTACAGTCATCCAGAACCAATAGCAGGAGGTCTAGTTTCCTCTGGTGTAATGGTTAAAGCGCCTGTTTCTGCCCGTGGGGTCTTGAGTTCAAATCCCGGGTGGGTGACTTTTCAGGTTTCTTTATGCCTGTACAGAACCCTTTATTCTATGCAGATCTGCAATCAAGAGCGTACTCTACTTTCTTTTCGGCAGAAACGCACCAAAGCTGCACTCGCTAGTCAGCTTCTCAAATGCTTGTTTTTTTTAAGCTTGGCACAGAACACTGTCCTCTTTAATCAATTTGCCAAGGTTAACTTCGGTCTGATGCTAGGCAAACCCCAAAAAGGGTTCTGTATGGGGAAAAAATACCCAAGTTGATGCAAAGGGCAAGGTGCTAGATGGGAAAGCCCTGGCCTGAAGTAGAAGTACATAGCGGCGTAGCTTAAAAAGACAGCCCCAGTTGGAAAAAGGGGCAGCCAAATGGAAGGCGGATGATGGACTACTGGCACTTGCTCCTCCATCACTCTCGAGAGATGGTTTAGGCACAGCAGACTGGAGCTGTGTTTTTGGCAGAGGTGGGAATTGAACCCACAACCTTTTGGACCAGGTTATCAACCATAGCCGCGCGCTCTACCAACTGAGCTATTCAAGCAGGCTCTTTTAGGAATGGGCCTCAGGTTGGTATTGACTTTATTAGGCAGAAGATTGACTTCCAGCCCTGCCGGTCAATGCAGAGGCACAAGGGGACAATGGGTTATTACAGTCATCCAGAACCAATAGCAGGAGGTCTAGTTTCCTCTGGTGTAATGGTTAAAGCGCCTGTTTCTGCCCGTGGGGTCTTGAGTTCAAATCCCGGGTGGGTGACTTTTCAGGTTTCTTTATGCCTGTACAGAACCCTTTATTCTATGCAGATCTGCAATCAAGAGCGTACTCTACTTTCTTTTCGGCAGAAACGCACCAAAGCTGCACTCGCTAGTCAGCTTCTCAAATGCTTGTTTTTTTTAAGCTTGGCACAGAACACTGTCCTCTTTAATCAATTTGCCAAGGTTAACTTCGGTCTGATGCTAGGCAAACCCCAAAAAGGGTTCTGTATGGGGAAAAAATACCCAAGTTGATGCAAAGGGCAAGGTGCTAGATGGGAAAGCCCTGGCCTGAAGTAGAAGTACATAGCGGCGTAGCTTAAAAAGACAGCCCCAGTTGGAAAAAGGGGCAGCCAAACGGAAGGCGGATGATGGACTACTGGCACTTGCTCCTCCATCACTCTCGAGAGATGGTTTAGGCACAGCAGACTGGAGCTGTGTTTTTGGCAGAGGTGGGAATTGAACCCACAACCTTTTGGACCAGGTTATCAACCATAGCCGCGCGCTCTACCAACTGAGCTATTCAAGCAGGCTCTTTTAGGAATGGGCCTCAGGTTGGTATTGACTTTATTAGGCAGAAGATTGACTTCCAGCCCTGCCGGTCAATGCAGAGGCACAAGGGGACAATGGGTTATTACAGTCATCCAGAACCAATAGCAGGAGGTCTAGTTTCCTCTGGTGTAATGGTTAAAGCGCCTGTTTCTGCCCGTGGGGTCTTGAGTTCAAATCCCGGGTGGGTGACTTTTCAGGTTTCTTTATGCCTGTACAGAACCCTTTATTCTATGCAGATCTGCAATCAAGAGCGTACTCTACTTTCTTTTCGGCAGAAACGCACCAAAGCTGCACTCGCTAGTCAGCTTCTCAAATGCTTGTTTTTTTTAAGCTTGGCACAGAACACTGTCCTCTTTAATCAATTTGCCAAGGTTAACTTCGGTCTGATGCTAGGCAACCCCAAAAAGGTTCTGTATGGGGAAAAAATACCCAAGTTGATGCAAAGGGCAAGGTGCTAGATGGGAAAGCCCTGGCCTGAAGTAGAAGTAAATAGCGGCGTAGCTTAAAAAGACAGCCCCAGTTGGAAAAAGGGGCAGCCAAACGGAAGGCGGATGATGGACTACTGGCACTTGCTCCTCCATCACTCTCGAGAGATGGTTTAGGCACAGCAGACTGGAGCTGTGTTTTTGGCAGAGGTGGGAATTGAACCCACAACCTTTTGGACCAGGTTATCAACCATAGCCGCGCGCTCTACCAACTGAGCTATTCAAGCAGGCTCTTTTAGGAATGGGCCTCAGGTTGGTATTGACTTTATTAGGCAGAAGATTGACTTCCAGCCCTGCCGGTCAATGCAGAGGCACAAGGGGACAATGGGTTATTACAGTCATCCAGAACCAATAGCAGGAGGTCTAGTTTCCTCTGGTGTAATGGTTAAAGCGCCTGTTTCTGCCCGTGGGGTCTTGAGTTCAAATCCCGGGTGGGTGACTTTTCAGGTTTCTTTATGCCTGTACAGAACCCTTTATTCTATGCAGATCTGCAATCAAGAGCGTACTCTACTTTCTTTTCGGCAGAAACGCACCAAAGCTGCACTCGCTAGTCAGCTTCTCAAATGCTTGTTTTTTTTAAGCTTGGCACAGAACACTGTCCTCTTTAATCAATTTGCCAAGGTTAACTTCGGTCTGATGCTAGGCAAACCCCAAAAAGGGTTCTGTATGGGGAAAAAATACCCAAGTTGATGCAAAGGGCAAGGTGCTAGATGGGAAAGCCCTGGCCTGAAGTAGAAGTACATAGCGGCGTAGCTTAAAAAGACAGCCCCAGTTGGAAAAAGGGGCAGCCAAACGGAAGGCGGATGATGGACTACTGGCACTTGCTCCTCCATCACTCTCGAGAGATGGTTTAGGCACAGCAGACTGGAGCTGTGTTTTTGGCAGAGGTGGGAATTGAACCCACAACCTTTTGGACCAGGTTATCAACCATAGCCGCGCGCTCTACCAACTGAGCTATTCAAGCAGGCTCTTTTAGGAATGGGCCTCAGGTTGGTATTGACTTTATTAGGCAGAAGATTGACTTCCAGCCCTGCCGGTCAATGCAGAGGCACAAGGGGACAATGGGTTATTACAGTCATCCAGAACCAATAGCAGGAGGTCTAGTTTCCTCTGGTGTAATGGTTAAAGCGCCTGTTTCTGCCCGTGGGGTCTTGAGTTCAAATCCCGGGTGGGTGACTTTTCAGGTTTCTTTATGCCTGTACAGAACCCTTTATTCTATGCAGATCTGCAATCAAGAGCGTACTCTACTTTCTTTTCGGCAGAAACGCACCAAAGCTGCACTCGCTAGTCAGCTTCTCAAATGCTTGTTTTTTTTAAGCTTGGCACAGAACACTGTCCTCTTTAATCAATTTGCCAAGGTTAACTTCGGTCTGATGCTAGGCAAACCCCAAAAAGGGTTCTGTATGGGGAAAAAATACCCAAGTTGATGCAAAGGGCAAGGTGCTAGATGGGAAAGCCCTGGCCTGAAGTAGAAGTACATAGCGGCGTAGCTTAAAAAGACAGCCCCAGTTGGAAAAAGGGGCAGCCAAATGGAAGGCGGATAAAGGACTACTGGAACTTGCTCCTCCATCACTCTCGAGAGATGGTTTAGGCACAGCAGACTGGAGCTGTGTTTTTGGCAGAGGTGGGAATTGAACCCACAACCTTTTGGACCAGGTTATCAACCATAGCCGCGCGCTCTACCAACTGAGCTATTCAAGCAGGCTCTTTTAGGAATGGGCCTCAGGTTGGTATTGACTTTATTAGGCAGAAGATTGACTTCCAGCCCTGCCGGTCAATGCAGAGGCACAAGGGGACAATGGGTTATTACAGTCATCCAGAACCAATAGCAGGAGGTCTAGTTTCCTCTGGTGTAATGGTTAAAGCGCCTGTTTCTGCCCGTGGGGTCTTGAGTTCAAATCCCGGGTGGGTGACTTTTCAGGTTTCTTTATGCCTGTACAGAACCCTTTATTCTATGCAGATCTGCAATCAAGAGCGTACTCTACTTTCTTTTCGGCAGAAACGCACCAAAGCTGCACTCGCTAGTCAGCTTCTCAAATGCTTGTTTTTTTTAAGCTTGGCACAGAACACTGTCCTCTTTAATCAATTTGCCAAGGTTAACTTCGGTCTGATGCTAGGCAAACCCCAAAAAGGGTTCTGTATGGGGAAAAAATACCCAAGTTGATGCAAAGGGCAAGGTGCTAGATGGGAAAGCCCTGGCCTGAAGTAGAAGTACATAGCGGCGTAGCTTAAAAAGACAGCCCCAGTTGGAAAAAGGGGCAGCCAAACGGAAGGCGGATGATGGACTACTGGCACTTGCTCCTCCATCACTCTCGAGAGATGGTTTAGGCACAGCAGACTGGAGCTGTGTTTTTGGCAGAGGTGGGAATTGAACCCACAACCTTTTGGACCAGGTTATCAACCATAGCCGCGCGCTCTACCAACTGAGCTATTCAAGCAGGCTCTTTTAGGAATGGGCCTCAGGTTGGTATTGACTTTATTAGGCAGAAGATTGACTTCCAGCCCTGCCGGTCAATGCAGAGGCACAAGGGGACAATGGGTTATTACAGTCATCCAGAACCAATAGCAGGAGGTCTAGTTTCCTCTGGTGTAATGGTTAAAGCGCCAGTTTCTGCCCGTGGGGTCTTGAGTTCAAATCCCGGGTGGGTGACTTTTCAGGTTTCTTTATGCCTGTACAGAACCCTTTATTCTATGCAGATCTGCAATCAAGAGCGTACTCTACTTTCTTTTCGGCAGAAACGCACCAAAGCTGCACTCGCTAGTCAGCTTCTCAAATGCTTGTTTTTTTTAAGCTTGGCACAGAACACTGTCCTCTTTAATCAATTTGCCAAGGTTAACTTCGGTCTGATGCTAGGCAAACCCCAAAAAGGGTTCTGTATGGGGAAAAAATACCCAAGTTGATGCAAAGGGCAAGGTGCTAGATGGGAAAGCCCTGGCCTGAAGTAGAAGTACATAGCGGCGTAGCTTAAAAAGACAGCCCCAGTTGGAAAAAGGGGCAGCCAAATGGAAGGCGGATGATGGACTACTGGCACTTGCTCCTCCATCACTCTCGAGAGATGGTTTAGGCACAGCAGACTGGAGCTGTGTTTTTGGCAGAGGTGGGAATTGAACCCACAACCTTTTGGACCAGGTTATCAACCATAGCCGCGCGCTCTACCAACTGAGCTATTCAAGCAGGCTCTTTTAGGAATGGGCCTCAGGTTGGTATTGACTTTATTAGGCAGAAGATTGACTTCCAGCCCTGCCGGTCAATGCAGAGGCACAAGGGGACAATGGGTTATTACAGTCATCCAGAACCAATAGCAGGAGGTCTAGTTTCCTCTGGTGTAATGGTTAAAGCGCCAGTTTCTGCCCGTGGGGTCTTGAGTTCAAATCCCGGGTGGGTGACTTTTCAGGTTTCTTTATGCCTGTACAGAACCCTTTATTCTATGCAGATCTGCAATCAAGAGCGTACTCTACTTTCTTTTCGGCAGAAACGCACCAAAGCTGCACTCGCTAGTCAGCTTCTCAAATGCTTGTTTTTTTTAAGCTTGGCACAGAACACTGTCCTCTTTAATCAATTTGCCAAGGTTAACTTCGGTCTGATGCTAGGCAAACCCCAAAAAGGGTTCTGTATGGGGAAAAAATACCCAAGTTGATGCAAAGGGCAAGGTGCTAGATGGGAAAGCCCTGGCCTGAAGTAGAAGTACATAGCGGCGTAGCTTAAAAAGACAGCCCCAGTTGGAAAAAGGGGCAGCCAAATGGAAGGCGGATGATGGACTACTGGCACTTGCTCCTCCATCACTCTCGAAGAGATGGTTTAGGCACAGCAGACTGGAGCTGTGTTTTTGGCAGAGGTGGGAATTGAACCCACAACCTTTTGGACCAGGTTATCAACCATAGCCGCGCGCTCTACCAACTGAGCTATTCAAGCAGGCTCTTTTAGGAATGGGCCTCAGGTTGGTATTGACTTTATTAGGCAGAAGATTGACTTCCAGCCCTGCCGGTCAATGCAGAGGCACAAGGGGACAATGGGTTATTACAGTCATCCAGAACCAATAGCAGGAGGTCTAGTTTCCTCTGGTGTAATGGTTAAAGCGCCAGTTTCTGCCCGTGGGGTCTTGAGTTCAAATCCCGGGTGGGTGACTTTTCAGGTTTCTTTATGCCTGTACAGAACCCTTTATTCTATGCAGATCTGCAATCAAGAGCGTACTCTACTTTCTTTTCGGCAGAAACGCACCAAAGCTGCACTCGCTAGTCAGCTTCTCAAATGCTTGTTTTTTTTAAGCTTGGCACAGAACACTGTCCTCTTTAATCAATTTGCCAAGGTTAACTTCGGTCTGATGCTAGGCAAACCCCAAAAAGGGTTCTGTATGGGGAAAAAATACCCAAGTTGATGCAAAGGGCAAGGTGCTAGATGGGAAAGCCCTGGCCTGAAGTAGAAGTACATAGCGGCGTAGCTTAAAAAGACAGCCCCAGTTGGAAAAAGGGGCAGCCAAACGGAAGGCGGATGATGGACTACTGGCACTTGCTCCTCCATCACTCTCGAGAGATGGTTTAGGCACAGCAGACTGGAGCTGTGTTTTTGGCAGAGGTGGGAATTGAACCCACAACCTTTTGGACCAGGTTATCAACCATAGCCGCGCGCTCTACCAACTGAGCTATTCAAGCAGGCTCTTTTAGGAATGGGCCTCAGGTTGGTATTGACTTTATTAGGCAGAAGATTGACTTCCAGCCCTGCCGGTCAATGCAGAGGCACAAGGGGACAATGGGTTATTACAGTCATCCAGAACCAATAGCAGGAGGTCTAGTTTCCTCTGGTGTAATGGTTAAAGCGCCTATTTCTGCCCGTGGGGTCTTGAGTTCAAATCCCGGGTGGGTGACTTTTCAGGTTTCTTTATGCCTGTACAGAACCCTTTATTCTATGCAGATCTGCAATCAAGAGCGTACTCTACTTTCTTTTCGGCAGAAACGCACCAAAGCTGCACTCGCTAGTCAGCTTCTCAAATGCTTGTTTTTTTTAAGCTTGGCACAGAACACTGTCCTCTTTAATCAATTTGCCAAGGTTAACTTCGGTCTGATGCTAGGCAAACCCCAAAAAGGGTTCTGTATGGGGAAAAAATACCCAAGTTGATGCAAAGGGCAAGGTGCTAGATGGGAAAGCCCTGGCCTGAAGTAGAAGTACATAGCGGCGTAGCTTAAAAAGACAGCCCCAGTTGGAAAAAGGGGCAGCCAAACGGAAGGCGGATGATGGACTACTGGCACTTGCTCCTCCATCACTCTCGAGAGATGGTTTAGGCACAGCAGACTGGAGCTGTGTTTTTGGCAGAGGTGGGAATTGAACCCACAACCTTTTGGACCAGGTTATCAACCATAGCCGCGCGCTCTACCAACTGAGCTATTCAAGCAGGCTCTTTTAGGAATGGGCCTCAGGTTGGTATTGACTTTATTAGGCAGAAGATTGACTTCCAGCCCTGCCGGTCAATGCAGAGGCACAAGGGGACAATGGGTTATTACAGTCATCCAGAACCAATAGCAGGAGGTCTAGTTTCCTCTGGTGTAATGGTTAAAGCGCCAGTTTCTGCCCGTGGGGTCTTGAGTTCAAATCCCGGGTGGGTGACTTTTCAGGTTTCTTTATGCCTGTACAGAACCCTTTATTCTATGCAGATCTGCAATCAAGAGCGTACTCTACTTTCTTTTCGGCAGAAACGCACCAAAGCTGCACTCGCTAGTCAGCTTCTCAAATGCTTGTTTTTTTTAAGCTTGGCACAGAACACTGTCCTCTTTAATCAATTTGCCAAGGTTAACTTCGGTCTGATGCTAGGCAAACCCCAAAAAGGGTTCTGTATGGGGAAAAAATACCCAAGTTGATGCAAAGGGCAAGGGGACAATGGGTTATTACAGTCATCCAGAACCAATAGCAGGAGGTCTAGTTTCCTCTGGTGTAATGGTTAAAGCGCCAGTTTCTGCCCGTGGGGTCTTGAGTTCAAATCCCGGGTGGGTGACTTTTCAGGTTTCTTTATGCCTGTACAGAACCCTTTATTCTATGCAGATCAGCAATCAAGAGCGTACTCTACTTTCTTTTCGGCAGAAACGCACCAAAGCTGCACTCGCTAGTCAGCTTCTCAAATGCTTGTTTTTTTTAAGCTTGGCACAGAACACTGTCCTCTTTAATCAATTTGCCAAGGTTAACTTCGGTCTGATGCTAGGCAAACCCCAAAAAGGGTTCTGTATGGGGAAAAAATACCCAAGTTGATGCAAAGGGCAAGGTGCTAGATGGGAAAGCCCTGGCCTGAAGTAGAAGTACATAGCGGCGTAGCTTAAAAAGACAGCCCCAGTTGGAAAAAGGGGCAGCCAAATGGAAGGCGGATAATGGACTACTGGAACTTGCTCCTCCATCACTATCAAGAGATGGTTTAGGCACAGCAGACTGGAGCTGTGTTTTTGGCAGAGGTGGGAATTGAACCCACAACCTTTTGTACCAGGTTATCAACCATAGCCGCGCGCTCTACCAACTGAGCTATTCAAGCAGGCTCTTTTAGGAATGGGCCTCAGGTTGGTATTGACTTTATTAGGCAGAAGATTGACTTCCAGCCCTGCCGGTCAATGCAGAGGCACAAGGGGACAATGGGTTATTACAGTCATCCAGAACCAATAGCAGGAGGTCTAGTTTCCTCTGGTGTAATGGTTAAAGCGCCTATTTCTGCCCGTGGGGTCTTGAGTTCAAATCCCGGGTGGGTGACTTTTCAGGTTTCTTTATGCCTGTACAGAACCCTTTATTCTATGCAGATCTGCAATCAAGAGCGTACTCTACTTTCTTTTCGGCAGAAACGCACCAAAGCTGCACTCGCTAGTCAGCTTCTCAAATGCTTGTTTTTTTTAAGCTTGGCACAGAACACTGTCCTCTTTAATCAATTTGCCAAGGTTAACTTCGGTCTGATGCTAGGCAAACCCCAAAAAGGGTTCTGTATGGGGAAAAAATACCCAAGTTGATGCAAAGGGCAAGGTGCTAGATGGGAAAGCCCTGGCCTGAAGTAGAAGTACATAGCGGCGTAGCTTAAAAAGACAGCCCCAGTTGGAAAAGGGGGCAGCCAAACGGAAGGAGGATGATAGACTACTGGCACTTGCGCCTCCATCACTCTCGAGAGATGGTTTAGGCACAGCAGACTGGAGCTGTGTTTTTGGCAGAGGTGGGAATTGAACCCACAACCTTTTGGACCAGGTTATCAACCATAGCCGCGCGCTCTACCAACTGAGCTATTCAAGCAGGCTCTTTTAGGAATGGGAGTCAGGTTGGTATTGACTTTATTAGGCAGAAGATTGACTTCCAGCCCTG
Source organism: Xenopus laevis (assembly GCF_017654675.1). Taxonomy (NCBI): domain Eukaryota; kingdom Metazoa; phylum Chordata; class Amphibia; order Anura; family Pipidae; genus Xenopus; species Xenopus laevis. The sequence goes on from NC_054383.1 coordinate 92,978,671, forward strand.
CCGGTCAATGCAGAGGCACAAGGGGACAATGGGTTATTACAGTCATCCAGAACCAATTGCAGGAGGTCTAGTTTCCTCTGGTGTAATGGTTAAAGCGCCAGTTTCTGCCTGTGGCGTCTTGAGTTCAAATCCCGGGTGGGTGACTTTTCAGGTTTCTTTATGCCTGTACAGAACCCTTTATTCTATGCAGATCAGCAATCAAGAGCGTACTCTACTTTCTTTTCGGCAGAAACGCACCAAAGCTGCACTCGCTAGTCAGCTTCTCAAATGCTTGTTTTTTTTAAGCTTGGCACAGAACACTGTCCTCTTTAATCAATTTGCCAAGGTTAACTTCGGTCTGATGCTAGGCAAACCCCAAAAAGGGTTCTGTATGGGGAAAAAATACCCAAGTTGATGCAAAGGGCAAGGTGCTAGATGGGAAAGCCCTGGCCTGAAGTAGAAGTACATAGCGGCGTAGCTTAAAAAGACAGCCCCAGTTGGAAAAAGGGGCAGCCAAATGGAAGGTGGATAATGGACTACTGGAACTTGCTCCTCCATCACTCTCAAGAGATGGTTTAGGCACAGCAGACTGGAGCTGTGTTTTTGGCAGAGGTGGGAATTGAACCCACAACCTTTTGGACCAGGTTATCAACCATAGCCGCGCGCTCTACCAACTGAGCTATTCAAGCAGGCTCTTTTAGGAATGGGCCTCAGGTTGGTATTGACTTTATTAGGCAGAAGATTGACTTCCAGCCCTGCCGGTCAATGCAGAGGCACAAGGGGACAATGGGTTATTACAGTCATCCAGAACCAATAGCAGGAGGTCTAGTTTCCTCTGGTGTAATGGTTAAAGCGCCTATTTCTGCCCGTGGGGTCTTGAGTTCAAATCCCGGGTGGGTGACTTTTCAGGTTTCTTTATGCCTGTACAGAACCCTTTATTCTATGCAGATCTGCAATCAAGAGCGTACTCTACTTTCTTTTCGGCAGAAACGCACCAAAGCTGCACTCGCTAGTCAGCTTCTCAAATGCTTGTTTTTTTTAAGCTTGGCACAGAACACTGTCCTCTTTAATCAATTTGCCAAGGTTAACTTCGGTCTGATGCTAGGCAAACCCCAAAAAGGGTTCTGTATGGGGAAAAAATACCCAAGTTGATGCAAAGGGCAAGGTGCTAGATGGGAAAGCCCTGGCCTGAAGTAGAAGTACATAGCGGCGTAGCTTAAAAAGACAGCCCCAGTTGGAAAAAGGGGCAGCCAAACGGAAGGAGGATGATGGACTACTGGCACTTGCTCCTCCATCACTCTCGAGAGATGGTTTAGGCACAGCAGACTGGAGCTGTGTTTTTGGCAGAGGTGGGAATTGAACCCACAACCTTTTGGACCAGGTTATCAACCATAGCCGCGCGCTCTACCAACTGAGCTATTCAAGCAGGCTCTTTTAGGAATGGGCCTCAGGTTGGTATTGACTTTATTAGGCAGAAGATTGACTTCCAGCCCTGCCGGGCAATACAGAGGCACAAGGGGACAATGGGTTATTACAGTCATCCAGAACCAATAGCAGGAGGTCTAGTTTCCTCTGGTGTAATGGTTAAAGCGCCAGTTTCTGCCCGTGGGGTCTTGAGTTCAAATCCCGGGTGGGTGACTTTTCAGGTTTCTTTATGCCTGTACAGAACCCTTTATTCTATGCAGATCTGCAATCAAGAGCGTACTCTACTTTCTTTTCGGCAGAAACGCACCAAAGCTGCACTCGCTAGTCAGCTTCTCAAATGCTTGTTTTTTTTAAGCTTGGCACAGAACACTGTCCTCTTTAATCAATTTGCCAAGGTTAACTTCGGTCTGATGCTAGGCAAACCCCAAAAAGGGTTCTGTATGGGGAAAAAATACCCAAGTTGATGCAAAGGGCAAGGTGCTAGATGGGAAAGCCCTGGCCTGAAGTAGAAGTACATAGCGGCGTAGCTTAAAAAGACAGCCCCAGTTGGAAAAAGGGGCAGCCAAATGGAAGGCGGATGATGGACTACTGGCACTTGCTCCTCCATCACTCTCGAGAGATGGTTTAGGCACAGCAGACTGGAGCTGTGTTTTTGGCAGAGGCGGGAATTGAACCCACAACCTTTTGGACCAGGTTATCAACCATAGCCGCGCGCTCTACCAACTGAGCTATTCAAGCAGGCTCTTTTAGGAATGGGCCTCAGGTTGGTATTGACTTTATTAGGCAGAAGATTGACTTCCAGCCCTGCCGGTCAATGCAGAGGCACAAGGGGACAATGGGTTATTACAGTCATCCAGAACCAATAGCAGGAGGTCTAGTTTCCTCTGGTGTAATGGTTAAAGCGCCAGTTTCTGCCCGTGGGGTCTTGAGTTCAAATCCCGGGTGGGTGACTTTTCAGGTTTCTTTATGCCTGTACAGAACCCTTTATTCTATGCAGATCTGCAATCAAGAGCGTACTCTACTTTCTTTTCGGCAGAAACGCACCAAAGCTGCACTCGCTAGTCAGCTTCTCAAATGCTTGTTTTTTTTAAGCTTGGCACAGAACACTGTCCTCTTTAATCAATTTGCCAAGGTTAACTTCGGTCTGATGCTAGGCAAACCCCAAAAAGGGTTCTGTATGGGGAAAAAATACCCAAGTTGATGCAAAGGGCAAGGTGCTAGATGGGAAAGCCCTGGCCTGAAGTAGAAGTACATAGCGGCGTAGCTTAAAAAGACAGCCCCAGTTGGAAAAAGGGGCAGCCAAACGGAAGGCGGATGATGGACTACTGGCACTTGCTCCTCCATCACTCTCGAGAGATGGTTTAGGCACAGCAGACTGGAGCTGTGTTTTTGGCAGAGGTGGGAATTGAACCCACAACCTTTTGGACCAGGTTATCAACCATAGCCGCGCGCTCTACCAACTGAGCTATTCAAGCAGGCTCTTTTAGGAATGGGCCTCAGGTTGGTATTGACTTTATTAGGCAGAAGATTGACTTCCAGCCCTGCCGGTCAATGCAGAGGCACAAGGGGACAATGGATTATTACAGTCATCCAGAACCAATAGCAGGAGGTCTAGTTTCCTCTGGTGTAATGGTTAAAGCGCCTGTTTCTGCCCGTGGGGTCTTGAGTTCAAATCCCGGGTGGGTGACTTTTCAGGTTTCTTTATGCCTGTACAGAACCCTTTATTCTATGCAGATCTGCAATCAAGAGCGTACTCTACTTTCTTTTCGGCAGAAACGCACCAAAGCTGCACTCGCTAGTCAGCTTCTCAAATGCTTGTTTTTTTTAAGCTTGGCACAGAACACTGTCCTCTTTAATCAATTTGCCAAGGTTAACTTCGGTCTGATGCTAGGCAAACCCCAAAAAGGGTTCTGTATGGGGAAAAAATACCCAAGTTGATGCAAAGGGCAAGGTGCTAGATGGGAAAGCCCTGGCCTGAAGTAGAAGTACATAGCGGCGTAGCTTAAAAAGACAGCCCCAGTTGGAAAAAGGGGCAGCCAAAAGGAAGGCGGATAATGGACTACTGGAACTTGCTCCTCCATCACTCTCGAGAGATGGTTTAGGCACAGCAGACTGGAGCTGTGTTTTTGGCAGAGGTGGGAATTGAACCCACAACCTTTTGGACCAGGTTATCAACCATAGCCGCGCGCTCTACCAACTGAGCTATTCAAGCAGGCTCTTTTAGGAATGGGCCTCAGGTTGGTATTGACTTTATTAGGCAGAAGATTGACTTCCAGCCCTGCCGGTCAATGCAGAGGCACAAGGGGACAATGGGTTATTACAGTCATCCAGAACCAATAGCAGGAGGTCTAGTTTCCTCTGGTGTAATGGTTAAAGCGCTTGTTTCTGCCCGTGGGGTCTTGAGTTCAAATCCCGGATGGGTGACTTTTCAGGTTTCTTTATGCCTGTACAGAACCCTTTATTCTATGCAGATCTGCAATCAAGAGCGTACTCTACTTTCTTTTCGGCAGAAACGCACCAAAGCTGCACTCGCTAGTCAGCTTCTCAAATGCTTGTCTTTTTTTAAGCTTGGCACAGAACACTGTCCTCTTTAATCAATTTGCCAAGGTTAACTTCGGTCTGATGCTAGGCAAACCCCAAAAAGGGTTCTGTATGGGGAAAAAATACCCAAGTTGATGCAAAGGGCAAGGTGCTAGATGGGAAAGCCCTGGCCTGAAGTAGAAGTACATAGCGGCGTAGCTTAAAAAGACAGCCCCAGTTGGAAAAAGGGGCAGCCAAATGGAAGGCGGATAATGGACTACTGGAACTTGCTCCTCCATCACTCTCAAGAGATGGTTTAGGCACAGCAGACTGGAGCTGTGTTTTTCACACAAGAATGAAGCGCTCACCTCCGTTTCTTATCCCTTGAGGACCAGGTGCTTAGCAGTCAAAATCCCACTCTGCCATGGGTATCAATCATATGCAATTGTCCAACAGACCGCAGCACACTGACACGTTGTTTCTTGTGAAAAAATCTTTTGTGATTTATTGGCTCAGTAGACAAAAAATGCAACGTTTCGAGTCTCACAGGACCCTTTATCAAGCATGTAGTTACAATCATTACTCTGTGTTAAATAGTGAATAGGGAGGGCGGGGAAATCAATTACAACAAATCACATTTTTGATACATATGGTGTATAACAATCAGAATATCTTTAGACATTGTGTATAGTGCCCATCTTCATAAATATTATAAATAAGTGCATCAGATACATAGAGTATCATATAAAAACGTATATATTCTATTATTTGTGCTAATAAAAATCTTTTCACTGATTAAAACCATTAAAAACATTTTTTATTATTTATCCTTTAAAAAATTTTTTATTATAGAAAAATATTATGTGAACAAAGTTTTTTCGAGAAAAACATTTTTTGTTTATTCATTACGCTCGAAAAACCAGCAGTTGATCCCTGGTTAAACATGATCCTATGTATACAGTCTCGTTTCTATCATATTAATAATAGGACAATCTGAGATATCCACATTACCTTTCTTGCAACTTTCTATTCCGTGATTCCTTTTGCAGAAGGTAATGATGGTACTCAGAATTGTCCGATTCCCAAACCGTTATTATTACCCTTTAGAAAAAAGAAGAGAAGAAAAAAGATCATTAGTTCTCAAGGAGCAATAATTGTAAACTCCAATAGTCTACTACCTACTGATTAATACCTACTGATTAATAAATAAAGCAGGAGTATAATCTCTGTTCAATCCTCTAGGCCATATCGTGTCGAGTCTGTGGATCCACTGCATCTCCAATTTGTGAAGCAACATCTGTCTATCCCCCCCTCTTCTAGGTGGTTCCACTGAGTCAATTATTTGAAATCTAAGTTGACTGACTGAGTGTTTTGCTTCCTCAAAATGTGCAGGTACAGGTAATGTCGTTAACCCCTTACGGATAGTGGATTTGTGTTTCGAAATTCTGTCCTTAATTTTTTGGGTCGTTTCGCCCACATACAAGAGTCCACAGGGACATTTCAGTAGATAAATGACATAGGCGGACTCACAAGTGTAATATTGCTTAATGGCGTATTTCTTGCCCGAATGTGGGTGAGGAAATGTATCCCCTTTAATGACTGAGTTACACTGTGTGCAACTCAGACACGGGAATGTTCCAAATTTTGGTTTCTGTAAAAAGCGAGTATTTGATAGTTTATTGCTACCCACATCTGCTCTTATTAGTCTGTCCTTAAAGTTCTTTGCTCTTTTATACGCTAACATTGGTGGTGACTGAAAACCAGGTACATCTGGTAGGCAAGATTGTAATATATGCCAATGTTTGCGTATAATCCGCCCCACATGTTTGCTCGCTGTGCTAAAACTGCTCACAAAGGCCAGCCTATCCGTTTGTTTTTCTTTTGTTTCTCCTTTTAATAGTGTTTCTCTGCTTTTTTGTTTCACTTTCTCTAGACTGATATTCAAAACCTTCTTGCTGTATCCTCTTTTTGTAAATCTATTTGTCATATCTCTCAACTGTGCCTCACATTCTATGGGGTCACTGGTGATACGTTTTACCCTCACGAATTGTGACAGTGGAAGTGAGCATTTTAATGGTTCTGGGTGAAAGCTGGCAAAATGCAAGAGATTGTTTTTATCTGTGGATTTCCTGTAAAGGTTAGTTTTTAGTTTTTCACCTTCCCTTGTAATTAACACATCCAAGAAGCTCAGAGAAAATTTATCTGAGATTACAGTAAATTTCAGAGTCTCCTCCATCTGATTGAGAAATTGATGGAACAAAACTAGGCTTTCACTGGAGCCCTGCCAAATTAATAGCAAGTCATCGATATATCTTAGATACAGTCGACAATGTGACTTAAAGAGGTGATTGTTATAGACAAGGGTGTCCTCCAAAAAGGCCATGTAGAGATTTGCATACGTAGGGGCCACATTACTGCCCATGGCCGTCCCCCTCAACTGCATGTAGAACGTGTCCCCAAATAGAAAATAATTTTGATGTAACACAACCTCTAATAGTGAGAGAAAGAGAGATTTTTGTTCAGCAGTGTATTCTGTGGTATTTAGATGAAACTTAACAGCATTTAGACCAGCCTCATGTGTAATAGATGTGTACAAACTGCTTACATCAAAGCTGACCAGCAAAATTTCTTGTTCAGGCAATACAACCTCCTCCAACAATTCGAGTAAATGAGTTGTATCCTTGACGTACGATTTAGTATTATGCACAAGAGGTTGTAATACCTTCTCAAGATAGATTGCCAAGGGAGACAAAACTGAATCTGTGCCCGCTACAATTGGGCGGCCTGGTGGATTGTGGAGATTTTTGTGAATTTTTGGCAAAATATAAAAGACCGGTGTTATAGGTTTCTCCCTAATAAGATAGGTTCTAAGATCTTCACCAATACTGCCATTCTCCACAGCTGCCAGAACTATATTCATAATGCATTGCTGGATAGATGTTAAGGGATCTGATTCCATTTTTTTATATACATTCGAATCCGACAATTGTAACATTATCTCATTCATGTACAGTTCCCTTTTCATCACCACCAAGGCCCCTCCCTTATCCGCAGGCTTAAATATGAGTTTCTCATTATCTTTTAATTCCTGCAAACATTTACGTTCCTTATAGGAAAGATTTGATTTGACACCCAACATTGGATTACGTTTAACCCGTTGTTTCAATATATCCACATCATTATTGACCAATTTTATATAGGCTTCTACCACATTATCCGTGGGGGGGGGTATAAAGTTACTTTTGTTACGCAAGCCCACCCTTTTAAGTGATAGTTGCGAATGACCCAATCCCCCATTACTGTATATATCAGGAAATACAGGCATCTTTGAAAAATGTCTCTTCAGCCTTAAGTTGCGGAAAAATCTCTGTAGGTCTATATCTAAAGAAAAAGTATCACATACACTTGTGGGGCTAAAGGAAAGACCCTTTTGAAGTACTTGTATTTGTAAGGGAGTCAGTGCAATGTCAGAAATGTTGTATACTAACGTTTCGCTTGGGTCCTCCATGCTGAGCGTTGCGGTTGCTGCCTCCTCTCTACTGCTTGATCCTGTTCCTTGGTGTAATTCCGGTTCTTGTTCCAATCGGGCCCGCTTCTTTTTGCCCCTCCGTATCCGTGGCCGGAACTGGGAGGGCTGTATCCTAAAAAAGATGCCGAGCTGTCTGATGTGCTGTCCCCTTCGTTAGGATCCGTTGCGCGCCACTGTGGTTCCTTTCTTGCTGGTGCCCGGCGTTGCTGTGTCTCTCCTTGCCGATCACGTAGGAAGTCCCCTTGCCGGTCACGTGGGGCGTCCCAACGTGCGCTGCGTTGCGTTCCAGCACTCGCTCCGGTCTGGCTCCACTGATAGACGCTACCAGCACGATAGTCTTCCGCGTCCCTTTGAAATTTGGATCTCTTTCTCTCCTCAACGACCCTCCGATGCTTTAGGACTGCATCTTCCGTGCGGGTAAGGATTTCTTTCCACTCATCTGGGTGTGCTGTCTGTTTCAACTGTTGTTCCAATTCTAAGATACGTTCCTTAACTTTAGGTATTGCTTTCTGCATGCATTCGATGTTTAAAAGCAGTATATCAAACGAGCATTTGTTAATGATCTGCTCATAACGTTTGACAAAGTCTATATCATCAGAGAAAATGGTAGGCCTCAAATTCACCCTCAAACCTCGCGGTATGCGTTGTGCCTTATAATATTCTTTCAGGGTAATGGAGTGAAGGTCGAGCCCAGTTAGTCTCCTTTTCTCCTTTTCCAACTCTCGAGCTAAATTGTTGCCTGACGGTTCAGTCAGAAAAGAGATGTTACTGTGTTCAAGGCCTAGGATACGGATTGCATCCGCCTCTGTGTAGGCAAATACAGTAGGTTCTTGTGAATTCGAGCCTGTTTGAGACATTTATTCAATATTTTGTTCACGGCGGGGGCAGCTCCTGGCAGGACAAATATTCCACACAAGAATGAAGCGCTCACCTCCGTTTCTTATCCCTTGAGGACCAGGTGCTTAGCAGTCAAAATCCCACTCTGCCATGGGTATCAATCATATGCAATTGTCCAACAGACCGCAGCACACTGACACGTTGTTTCTTGTGAAAAAATCTTTTGTGATTTATTGGCTCAGTAGACAAAAAATGCAACGTTTCGAGTCTCACAGGACCCTTTATCAAGCATGTAGTTACAATCATTACTCTGTGTTAAATAGTGAATAGGGAGGGCGGGGAAATCAATTACAACAAATCACATTTTTGATACATATGGTGTATAACAATCAGAATATCTTTAGACATTGTGTATAGTGCCCATCTTCATAAATATTATAAATAAGTGCATCAGATACATAGAGTATCATATAAAAACGTATATATTCTATTATTTGTGCTAATAAAAATCTTTTCACTGATTAAAACCATTAAAAACATTTTTTATTATTTATCCTTTAAAAAAATTTTTATTATAGAAAAATATTATGTGAACAAAGTTTTTTCGAGAAAAACATTTTTTGTTTATTCATTACGCTCGAAAAACCAGCAGTTGATCCCTGGTTAAACATGATCCTATGTATACAGATTTTTATTAGCACAAATAATAGAATATATACGTTTTTATATGATACTCTATGTATCTGATGCACTTATTTATAATATTTATGAAGATGGGCACTATACACAATGTCTAAAGATATTCTGATTGTTATACACCATATGTATCAAAAATGTGATTTGTTGTAATTGATTTCCCCGCCCTCCCTATTCACTATTTAACACAGAGTAATGATTGTAACTACATGCTTGATAAAGGGTCCTGTGAGACTCGAAACGTTGCATTTTTTGTCTACTGAGCCAATAAATCACAAAAGATTTTTTCACAAGAAACAACGTGTCAGTGTGCTGCGGTCTGTTGGACAATTGCATATGATTGATACCCATGGCAGAGTGGGATTTTGACTGCTAAGCACCTGGTCCTCAAGGGATAAGAAACGGAGGTGAGCGCTTCATTCTTGTGTGGAATATTTGTCCTGCCAGGAGCTGCCCCCGCCGTGAACAAAATATTGAATAAATGTCTCAAACAGGCTCGAATTCACAAGAACCTACTGTATTTGCCTACACAGAGGCGGATGCAATCCGTATCCTAGGCCTTGAACACAGTAACATCTCTTTTCTGACTGAACCGTCAGGCAACAATTTAGCTCGAGAGTTGGAAAAGGAGAAAAGGAGACTAACTGGGCTCGACCTTCACTCCATTACCCTGAAAGAATATTATAAGGCACAACGCATACCGCGAGGTTTGAGGGTGAATTTGAGGCCTACCATTTTCTCTGATGATATAGACTTTGTCAAACGTTATGAGCAGATCATTAACAAATGCTCGTTTGATATACTGCTTTTAAACATCGAATGCATGCAGAAAGCAATACCTAAAGTTAAGGAACGTATCTTAGAATTGGAACAACAGTTGAAACAGACAGCACACCCAGATGAGTGGAAAGAAATCCTTACCCGCACGGAAGATGCAGTCCTAAAGCATCGGAGGGTCGTTGAGGAGAGAAAGAGATCCAAATTTCAAAGGGACGCGGAAGACTATCGTGCTGGTAGCGTCTATCAGTGGAGCCAGACCGGAGCGAGTGCTGGAACGCAACGCAGCGCACGTTGGGACGCCCCACGTGACCGGCAAGGGGACTTCCTACGTGATCGGCAAGGAGAGACACAGCAACGCCGGGCACCAGCAAGAAAGGAACCACAGTGGCGCGCAACGGATCCTAACGAAGGGGACAGCACATCAGACAGCTCGGCATCTTTTTTAGGATACAGCCCTCCCAGTTCCGGCCACGGATACGGAGGGGCAAAAAGAAGCGGGCCCGATTGGAACAAGAACCGGAATTACACCAAGGAACAGGATCAAGCAGTAGAGAGGAGGCAGCAACCGCAACGCTCAGCATGGAGGACCCAAGCGAAACGTTAGTATACAACATTTCTGACATTGCACTGACTCCCTTACAAATACAAGTACTTCAAAAGGGTCTTTCCTTTAGCCCCACAAGTGTATGTGATACTTTTTCTTTAGATATAGACCTACAGAGATTTTTCCGCAACTTAAGGCTGAAGAGACATTTTTCAAAGATGCCTGTATTTCCTGATATATACAGTAATGGGGGATTGGGTCATTCGCAACTATCACTTAAAAGGGTGGGCTTGCGTAACAAAAGTAACTTTATACCCCCCCCACGGATAATGTGGTAGAAGCCTATATAAAATTGGTCAATAATGATGTGGATATATTGAAACAACGGGTTAAACGTAATCCAATGTTGGGTGTCAAATCAAATCTTTCCTATAAGGAACGTAAATGTTTGCAGGAATTAAAAGATAATGAGAAACTCATATTTAAGCCTGCGGATAAGGGAGGGGCCTTGGTGGTGATGAAAAGGGAACTGTACATGAATGAGATAATGTTACAATTGTCGGATTCGAATGTATATAAAAAAATGGAATCAGATCCCTTAACATCTATCCAGCAATGCATTATGAATATAGTTCTGGCAGCTGTGGAGAATGGCAGTATTGGTGAAGATCTTAGAACCTATCTTATTAGGGAGAAACCTATAACACCGGTCTTTTATATTTTGCCAAAAATTCACAAAAATCTCCACAATCCACCAGGCCGCCCAATTGTAGCGGGCACAGATTCAGTTTTGTCTCCCTTGGCAATCTATCTTGAGAAGGTATTACAACCTCTTGTGCATAATACTAAATCGTACGTCAAGGATACAACTCATTTACTCGAATTGTTGGAGGAGGTTGTATTGCCTGAACAAGAAATTTTGCTGGTCAGCTTTGATGTAAGCAGTTTGTACACATCTATTACACATGAGGCTGGTCTAAATGCTGTTAAGTTTCATCTAAATACCACAGAATACACTGCTGAACAAAAATCTCTCTTTCTCTCACTATTAGAGGTTGTGTTACATCAAAATTATTTTCTATTTGGGGACACGTTCTACATGCAGTTGAGGGGGACGGCCATGGGCAGTAATGTGGCCCCTACGTATGCAAATCTCTACATGGCCTTTTTGGAGGACACCCTTGTCTATAACAATCACCTCTTTAAGTCACATTGTCGACTGTATCTAAGATATATCGATGACTTGCTATTAATTTGGCAGGGCTCCAGTGAAAGCCTAGTTTTGTTCCATCAATTTCTCAATCAGATGGAGGAGACTCTGAAATTTACTGTAATCTCAGATAAATTTTCTCTGAGCTTCTTGGATGTGTTAATTACAAGGGAAGGTGAAAAACTAAAAACTAACCTTTACAGGAAATCCACAGATAAAAACAATCTCTTGCATTTTGCCAGCTTTCACCCAGAACCATTAAAATGCTCACTTCCACTGTCACAATTCGTGAGGGTAAAACGTATCACCAGTGACCCCATAGAATGTGAGGCACAGTTGAGAGATATGACAAATAGATTTACAAAAAGAGGATACAGCAAGAAGGTTTTGAATATCAGTCTAGAGAAAGTGAAACAAAAAAGCAGAGAAACACTATTAAAAGGAGAAACAAAAGAAAAACAAACGGATAGGCTGGCCTTTGTGAGCAGTTTTAGCACAGCGAGCAAACATGTGGGGCGGATTATACGCAAACATTGGCATATATTACAATCTTGCCTACCAGATGTACCTGGTTTTCAGTCACCACCAATGTTAGCGTATAAAAGAGCAAAGAACTTTAAGGACAGACTAATAAGAGCAGATGTGGGTAGCAATAAACTATCAAATACTCGCTTTTTACAGAAACCAAAATTTGGAACATTCCCGTGTCTGAGTTGCACACAGTGTAACTCAGTCATTAAAGGGGATACATTTCCTCACCCACATTCGGGCAAGAAATACGCCATTAAGCAATATTACACTTGTGAGTCCGCCTATGTCATTTATCTACTGAAATGTCCCTGTGGACTCTTGTATGTGGGCGAAACGACCCAAAAAATTAAGGACAGAATTTCGAAACACAAATCCACTATCCGTAAGGGGTTAACGACATTACCTGTACCTGCACATTTTGAGGAAGCAAAACACTCAGTCAGTCAACTTAGATTTCAAATAATTGACTCAGTGGAACCACCTAGAAGAGGGGGGGATAGACAGATGTTGCTTCACAAATTGGAGATGCAGTGGATCCACAGACTCGACACGATATGGCCTAGAGGATTGAACAGAGATTATACTCCTGCTTTATTTATTAATCAGTAGGTATTAATCAGTAGGTAGTAGACTATTGGAGTTTACAATTATTGCTCCTTGAGAACTAATGATCTTTTTCTTCTCTTCTTTTTTCTAAAGGGTAATAATAACGGTTTGGGAATCGGACAATTCTGAGTACCATCATTACCTTCTGCAAAAGGAATCACGGAATAGAAAGTTGCAAGAAAGGTAATGTGGATATCTCAGATTGTCCTATTATTAATATGATAGAAACGAGACTGTATACATAGGATCATGTTTAACCAGGGATCAACTGCTGGTTTTTCGAGCGTAATGAATAAACAAAAAATGTTTTTCTCGAAAAAACTTTGTTCACATAATATTTTTCTATAATAAAAAATTTTTTAAAGGATAAATAATAAAAAATGTTTTTAATGGTTTTAATCAGTGAAAAGATTTTTATTAGCACAAATAATAGAATATATACGTTTTTATATGATACTCTATGTATCTGATGCACTTATTTATAATATTTATGAAGATGGGCACTATACACAATGTCTAAAGATATTCTGATTGTTATACACCATATGTATCAAAAATGTGATTTGTTGTAATTGATTTCCCCGCCCTCCCTATTCACTATTTAACACAGAGTAATGATTGTAACTACATGCTTGATAAAGGGTCCTGTGAGACTCGAAACGTTGCATTTTTTGTCTACTGAGCCAATAAATCACAAAAGATTTTTTCACAAGAAACAACGTGTCAGTGTGCTGCGGTCTGTTGGACAATTGGAGCTGTGTTTTTGGCAGAGGTGGGAATTGAACCCACAACCTTTTGGACCAGGTTATCAACCATAGCCGCGCGCTCTACCAACTGAGCTATTCAAGCAGGCTTTTTTTGGAATGGGCCTCAGGTTGGTATTGACTTTATTAGGCAGAAGATTGACTTCCAGCCCTGCCGGTCAATGCAGAGGCACAAGGGGACAATGGGTTATTACAGTCATCCAGAACCAATAGCAGGAGGTCTAGTTTCCTCTGGTGTAATGGTTAAAGCGCCAGTTTCTGCCCGTGGGGTCTTGAGTTCAAATCGCGGGTGGGTGACTTTTCAGGTTTCTTTATGCCTGTACAGAACCCTTTATTATATGCAGATCTGCAATCAAGAGCGTACTCTACTTTCTTTTCGGCAGAAACGCACCAAAGCTGCACTCGCTAGTCAGCTTCTCAAATGCTTGTTTTTTTTAAGCTTGGCACAGAACACTGTCCTCTTTAATCAATTTGCCAAGGTTAACTTCGGTCTGATGCTAGGCAAACCCCAAAAAGGGTTCTGTATCGGGAAAAAATACCCAAGTTGATGCAAAGGGCAAGGTGCTAGATGGGAAAGCCCTGGCCTGAAGTAGAAGTACATAGCGGCGTAGCTTAAAAAGACAGCCCCAGTTGGAAAAAGGGGCAGCCAAACGGAAGGCGGATGATGGACTACTGGCACTTGCTCCTCCATCACTCTCGAGAGATGGTTTAGGCACAGCAGACTGGAGCTGTGTTTTTGGCAGAGGTGGGAATTGAACCCACAACCTTTTGGACCAGGTTATCAACCATAGCCGCGCGCTCTACCAACTGAGCTATTCAAGCAGGCTCTTTTAGGAATGGGCCTCAGGTTGGTATTGACTTTATTAGGCAGAAGATTGACTTCCAGCCCTGCCGGTCAATGCAGAGGCACAAGGGGACAATGGGTTATTACAGTCATCCAGAACCAATAGCAGGAGGTCTAGTTTCCTCTGGTGTAATGGTTAAAGCGCCTGTTTCTGCCCGTGGGGTCTTGAGTTCAAATCCCGGATGGGTGACTTTTCAGGTTTCTTTATGCCTGTACAGAACCCTTTATTCTATGCAGATCTGCAATCAAGAGCGTACTCTACTTTCTTTTCGGCAGAAACGCACCAAAGCTGCACTCGCTAGTCAGCTTCTCAAATGCTTGTTTTTTTTAAGCTTGGCACAGAACACTGTCCTCTTTAATCAATTTGCCAAGGTTAACTTCGGTCTGATGCTAGGCAAACCCCAAAAGGGTTCTGTATGGGGAAAAAATACCCAAGTTGATGCAAAGGGCAAGGTGCTAGATGGGAAAGCCCTGGCCTGAAGTAGAAGTACATAGCGGCGTAGCTTAAAAAGACAGCCCCAGTTGGAAAAAGGGGCAGCCAAATGGAAGGCGGATAATGGACTACTGGAACTTGCTCCTCCATCACTCTCAAGAGATGGTTTAGGCACAGCAGACTGGAGCTGTGTTTTTGGCAGAGGTGGGAATTGAACCCACAACCTTTTGGACCAGGTTATCAACCATAGCCGCGCGCTCTACCAACTGAGCTATTCAAGCAGGCTTTTTTTGGAATGGGCCTCAGGTTGGTATTGACTTTATTAGGCAGAAGATTGACTTCCAGCCCTGCCGGTCAATGCAGAGGCACAAGGGGACAATGGGTTATTACAGTCATCCAGAACCAATAGCAGGAGGTCTAGTTTCCTCTGGTGTAATGGTTAAAGCGCCAGTTTCTGCCCGTGGGGTCTTGAGTTCAAATCCCGGGTGGGTGACTTTTCAGGTTTCTTTATGCCTGTACAGAACCCTTTATTCTATGCAGATCTGCAATCAAGAGCGTACTCTACTTTCTTTTCGGCAGAAACGCACCAAAGCTGCACTCGCTAGTCAGCTTCTCAAATGCTTGTTTTTTTTAAGCTTGGCACAGAACACTGTCCTCTTTAATCAATTTGCCAAGGTTAACTTCGGTCTGATGCTAGGCAAACCCCAAAAAGGGTTCTGTATCGGGAAAAAATACCCAAGTTGATGCAAAGGGCAAGGTGCTAGATGGGAAAGCCCTGGCCTGAAGTAGAAGTAAATAGCGGCGTAGCTTAAAAAGACAGCCCCAGTTGGAAAAAGGGGCAGCCAAACGGAAGGCGGATGATGGACTGCTGGCACTTGCTCCTCCATCACTCTCGAGAGATGGTTTAGGCACAGCAGACTGGAGCTGTGTTTTTGGCAGAGGTGGGAATTGAACCCACAACCTTTTGGACCAGGTTATCAACCATAGCCGCGCGCTCTACCAACTGAGCTATTCAAGCAGGCTCTTTTAGGAATGGGCCTCAGGTTGGTATTGACTTTATTAGGCAGAAGATTGCCTTCCAGCCCTGCCGGTCAATGCAGAGGCACAAGGGGACAATGGGTTATTACAGTCATCCAGAACCAATAGCAGGAGGTCTAGTTTCCTCTGGTGTAATGGTTAAAGCGCCTGTTTCTGCCCGTGGGGTCTTGAGTTCAAATCCCGGGTGGGTGACTTTTCAGGTTTCTTTATGCCTGTACAGAACCCTTTATTCTATGCAGATCTGCAATCAAGAGCGTACTCTACTTTCTTTTCGGCAGAAACGCACCAAAGCTGCACTCGCTAGTCAGCTTCTCAAATGCTTGTTTTTTTTAAGCTTGGCACAGAACACTGTCCTCTTTAATCAATTTGCCAAGGTTAACTTCGGTCTGATGCTAGGCAAACCCCAAAAAGGGTTCTGTATGGGGAAAAAATACCCAAGTTGATGCAAAGGGCAAGGTGCTAGATGGGAAAGCCCTGGCCTGAAGTAGAAGTACATAGCGGCGTAGCTTAAAAAGACAGCCCCAGTTGGAAAAAGGGGCAGCCAAATGGAAGGCGGATAATGGACTACTGGAACTTGCTCCTCCATCACTCTCGAGAGAATGTTTAGGCACAGCAGACTGGAGCTGTGTTTTTGGCAGAGGTGGGAATTGAACCCACAACCTTTTGGACCAGGTTATCAACCATAGCCGCGCGCTCTACCAACTGAGCTATTCAAGCAGGCTCTTTTAGGAATGGGCCTCAGGTTGGTATTGACTTTATTAGGCAGAAGATTGACTTCCAGCCCTGCCGGTCAATGCAGAGGCACAAGGGGACAATGGGTTATTACAGTCATCCAGAACCAATAGCAGGAGGTCTAGTTTCCTCTGGTGTAATGGTTAAAGCGCCTGTTTCTGCCCGTGGGGTCTTGAGTTCAAATCCCGGGTGGGTGACTTTTCAGGTTTCTTTATGCCTGTACAGAACCCTTTATTCTATGCAGATCTGCAATCAAGAGCGTACTCTACTTTCTTTTCGGCAGAAACGCACCAAAGCTGCACTCGCTAGTCAGCTTCTCAAATGCTTGTTTTTTTTAAGCTTGGCACAGAACACTGTCCTCTTTAATCAATTTGCCAAGGTTAACTTCGGTCTGATGCTAGGCAAACCCCAAAAGGGTTCTGTATGGGGAAAAAATACCCAAGTTGATGCAAAGGGCAAGGTGCTAGATGGGAAAGCCCTGGCCTGAAGTAGAAGTACATAGCGGCGTAGCTTAAAAAGACAGCCCCAGTTGGAAAAAGGGGCAGCCAAATGGAAGGCGGATAATGGACTACTGGAACTTGCTCCTCCATCACTCTCGAGAGATGGTTTAGGCACAGCAGACTGGAGCTGTGTTTTTGGCAGAGGTGGGAATTGAACCCACAACCTTTTGGACCAGGTTATCAACCATAGCCGCGCGCTCTACCAACTGAGCTATTCAAGCAGGCTTTTTTAAGAATGGGCCTCAGGTTGGTATTGACTTTATTAGGCAGAAGATTGACTTCCAGCCCTGCCGGTCAATGCAGAGGCACAAGGGGACAATGGGTTATTACAGTCATCCAGAACCAATAGCAGGAGGTCTAGTTTCCTCTGGTGTAATGGTTAAAGCGCCAGTTTCTGCCCGTGGGGTCTTGAGTTCAAATCCCGGGTGGGTGACTTTTCAGGTTTCTTTATGCCTGTACAGAACCCTTTATTCTATGCAGATCTGCAATCAAGAGCGTACTCTACTTTCTTTTCGGCAGAAACGCACCAAAGCTGCACTCGCTAGTCAGCTTCTCAAATGCTTGTTTTTTTTAAGCTTGGCACAGAACACTGTCCTCTTTAATCAATTTGCCAAGGTTAACTTCGGTCTGATGCTAGGCAAACCCCAAAAAGGGTTCTGTATGGGAAAAAATACCCAAGTTGATGCAAAGGGCAAGGTGCTAGATGGGAAAGCCCTGGCCTGAAGTAGAAGTACATAGCGGCGTAGCTTAAAAAGACAGCCCCAGTTGGAAAAAGGGGCAGCCAAACGGAAGGCGGATGATGGACTACTGGCACTTGCTCCTCCATCACTCTCGAGAGATGGTTTAGGCACAGCAGACTGGAGCTGTGTTTTTGGCAGAGGTGGGAATTGAACCCACAACCTTTTGGACCAGGTTATCAACCATAGCCGCGCGCTCTACCAACTGAGCTATTCAAGCAGGCTCTTTTAGGAATGGGCCTCAGGTTGGTATTGACTTTATTAGGCAGAAGATTGACTTCCAGCCCTGCCGGTCAATGCAGAGGCACAAGGGGACAATGGGTTATTACAGTCATCCAGAACCAATAGCAGGAGGTCTAGTTTCCTCTGGTGTAATGGTTAAAGCGCCAGTTTCTGCCCGTGGGGTCTTGAGTTCAAATCCCGGGTGGGTGACTTTTCAGGTTTCTTTATGCCTGTACAGAACCCTTTATTCTATGCAGATCTGCAATCAAGAGCGTACTCTACTTTCTTTTCGGCAGAAACGCACCAAAGCTGCACTCGCTAGTCAGCTTCTCAAATGCTTGTTTTTTTTAAGCTTGGCACAGAACACTGTCCTCTTTAATCAATTTGCCAAGGTCAACTTCGGTCTGATGCTAGGCAAACCCCAAAAAGGGTTCTGTATGGGGAAAAAATACCCAAGTTGATGCAAAGGGCAAGGTGCTAGATGGGAAAGCCCTGGCCTGAAGTAGAAGTAATAGCGGCGTAGCTTAAAAAGACAGCCCCAGTTGGAAAAAGGGGCAGCCAAACGGAAGGCGGATGATGGACTGCTGGCACTTGCTCCTCCATCACTCTCGAGAGATGGTTTAGGCACAGCAGACTGGAGCTGTGTTTTTGGCAGAGGTGGGAATTGAACCCACAACCTTTTGGACCAGGTTATCAACCATAGCCGCGCGCTCTACCAACTGAGCTATTCAAGCAGGCTTTTTTAGGAATGGGCCTCAGGTTGGTATTGACTTTATTAGGCAGAAGATTGACTTCCAGCCCTGCCGGTCAATGCAGAGGCACAAGGGGACAATGGGTTATTACAGTCATCCAGAACCAATAGCAGGAGGTCTAGTTTCCTCTGGTGTAATGGTTAAAGCGCCAGTTTCTGCCCGTGGGGTCTTGAGTTCAAATCCCGGGTGGGTGACTTTTCAGGTTTCTTTATGCCTGTACAGAACCCTTTATTCTATGCAGATCTGCAATCAAGAGCGTACTCTACTTTCTTTTCGGCAGAAACGCACCAAAGCTGCACTCGCTAGTCAGCTTCTCAAATGCTTGTTTTTTTTAAGCTTGGCACAGAACACTGTCCTCTTTAATCAATTTGCCAAGGTTAACTTCGGTCTGATGCTAGGCAAACCCCAAAAAGGGTTCTGTATGGGGAAAAAATACCCAAGTTGATGCAAAGGGCAAGGTGCTAGATGGGAAAGCCCTGGCCTGAAGTAGAAGTAAATAGCGGCGTAGCTTAAAAAGACAGCCCCAGTTGGAAAAAGGGGCAGCCAAACGGAAGGCGGATGATGGACTACTGGCACTTGCTCCTCCATCACTCTCGAGAGATGGTTTAGGCACAGCAGACTGGAGCTGTGTTTTTGGCAGAGGTGGGAATTGAACCCACAACCTTTTGGACCAGGTTATCAACCATAGCCGCGCGCTCTACCAACTGAGCTATTCAAGCAGGCTCTTTTAGGAATGGGCCTCAGGTTGGTATTGACTTTATTAGGCAGAAGATTGACTTCCAGCCCTGCCGGTCAATGCAGAGGCACAAGGGGACAATGGGTTATTACAGTCATCCAGAACCAATAGCAGGAGGTCTAGTTTCCTCTGGTGTAATGGTTAAAGCGCCTGTTTCTGCCCGTGGGGTCTTGAGTTCAAATCCCGGGTGGGTGACTTTTCAGGTTTCTTTATGCCTGTACAGAACCCTTTATTCTATGCAGATCTGCAATCAAGAGCGTACTCTACTTTCTTTTCGGCAGAAACGCACCAAAGCTGCACTCGCTAGTCAGCTTCTCAAATGCTTGTTTTTTTTAAGCTTGGCACAGAACACTGTCCTCTTTAATCAATTTGCCAAGGTTAACTTCGGTCTGATGCTAGGCAAACCCCAAAAAGGGTTCTGTATGGGGAAAAAATACCCAAGTTGATGCAAAGGGCAAGGTGCTAGATGGGAAAGCCCTGGCCTGAAGTAGAAGTAAATAGCGGCGTAGCTTAAAAAGACAGCCCCAGTTGGAAAAAGGGGCAGCCAAACGGAAGGCGGATGATGGACTGCTGGCACTTGCTCCTCCATCACTCTCGAGAGATGGTTTAGGCACAGCAGACTGGAGCTGTGTTTTTGGCAGAGGTGGGAATTGAACCCACAACCTTTTGGACCAGGTTATCAACCATAGCCGCGCGCTCTACCAACTGAGCTATTCAAGCAGGCTCTTTTAGGAATGGGCCTCAGGTTGGTATTGACTTTATTAGGCAGAAGATTGACTTCCAGCCCTGCCGGTCAATGCAGAGGCACAAGGGGACAATGGGTTATTACAGTCATCCAGAACCAATAGCAGGAGGTCTAGTTTCCTCTGGTGTAATGGTTAAAGCGCCAGTTTCTGCCCGTGGGGTCTTGAGTTCAAATCCCGGGTGGGTGACTTTTCAGGTTTCTTTATGCCTGTACAGAACCCTTTATTCTATGCAGATCTGCAATCAAGAGCGTACTCTACTTTCTTTTCGGCAGAAACGCACCAAAGCTGCACTCGCTAGTCAGCTTCTCAAATGCTTGTTTTTTTTAAGCTTGGCACAGAACACTGTCCTCTTTAATCAATTTGCCAAGGTTAACTTCGGTCTGATGCTAGGCAAACCCCAAAAAGGGTTCTGTATGGGGAAAAAATACCCAAGTTGATGCAAAGGGCAAGGTGCTAGATGGGAAAGCCCTGGCCTGAAGTAGAAGTAAATAGCGGCGTAGCTTAAAAAGACAGCCCCAGTTGGAAAAAGGGGCAGCCAAACGGAAGGCGGATGATGGACTACTGGCACTTGCTCCTCCATCACTCTCGAGAGATGGTTTAGGCACAGCAGACTGGAGCTGTGTTTTTGGCAGAGGTGGGAATTGAACCCACAACCTTTTGGACCAGGTTATCAACCATAGCCGCGCGCTCTACCAACTGAGCTATTCAAGCAGGCTCTTTTAGGAATGGGCCTCAGGTTGGTATTGACTTTATTAGGCAGAAGATTGACTTCCAGCCCTGCCGGTCAATGCAGAGGCACAAGGGGACAATGGGTTATTACAGTCATCCAGAACCAATAGCAGGAGGTCTAGTTTCCTCTGGTGTAATGGTTAAAGCGCCTGTTTCTGCCCGTGGGGTCTTGAGTTCAAATCCCGGGTGGGTGACTTTTCAGGTTTCTTTATGCCTGTACAGAACCCTTTATTCTATGCAGATCTGCAATCAAGAGCGTACTCTACTTTCTTTTCGGCAGAAACGCACCAAAGCTGCACTCGCTAGTCAGCTTCTCAAATGCTTGTTTTTTTTTAAGCTTGGCACAGAACACTGTCCTCTTTAATCAATTTGCCAAGGTTAACTTCGGTCTGATGCTAGGCAAACCCCAAAAAGGGTTCTGTATGGGGAAAAAATACCCAAGTTGATGCAAAGGGCAAGGTGCTAGATGGGAAAGCCCTGGCCTGAAGTAGAAGTACATAGCGGCGTAGCTTAAAAAGACAGCCCCAGTTGGAAAAAGGGGCAGCCAAATGGAAGGCGGATAATGGACTACTGGAACTTGCTCCTCCATCACTCTCGAGAGATGGTTTAGGCACAGCAGACTGGAGCTGTGTTTTTGGCAGAGGTGGGAATTGAACCCACAACCTTTTGGACCAGGTTATCAACCATAGCCGCACGCTCTACCAACTGAGCTATTCAAGCAGGCTCTTTTAGGAATGGGCCTCAGGTTGGTATTGACTTTATTAGGCAGAAGATTGACTTCCAGCCCTGCCGGTCAATGCAGAGGCACAAGGGGACAATGGGTTATTACAGTCATCCAGAACCAATAGCAGGAGGTCTAGTTTCCTCTGGTGTAATGGTTAAAGCGCCAGTTTCTTGCCCGTGGGGTCTTGAGTTCAAATCCCGGGTGGGTGACTTTTCAGGTTTCTTTATGCCTGTACAGAACCCTTTATTCTATGCAGATCTGCAATCAAGAGCGTACTCTACCTTTCTTTTCGGCAGAAACGCACCAAAGCTGCACTCGCTAGTCAGCTTCTCAAATGCTTGTTTTTTTTAAGCTTGGCACAGAACATGTCCTCTTTAATCAATTTGCCAAGGTTAACTTCGGTCTGATGCTAGGCAAACCCCAAAAAGGGTTCTGTATGGGGAAAAAATACCCAAGTTGATGCAAAGGGCAAGGTGCTAGATGGGAAAGCACTGGCCTGAAGTAGAAGTACATAGCGGCGTAGCTTAAAAAAGGACAGCCCCAGTTGGAAAAAGGGGCAGCCAAATGGAAGGCGGATGATGGACTACTGGCACTTGCTCCTCCATCACTCTCGAGAGATGGTTTAGGCACAGCAGACTGGAGCTGTGTTTTTGGCAGAGGTGGGAATTGAACCCACAACCTTTTGGACCAGGTTATCAACCATAGCCGCGCGCTCTACCAACTGAGCTATCAAGCAGGCTCTTTTAGGAATGGGCCTCAGGTTGGTATTGACTTTATTAGGCAGAAGATTGACTTCCAGCCCTGCCGGTCAATGCAGAGGCACAAGGGGACAATGGGTTATTACAGTCATCCAGAACCAATAGCAGGAGGTCTAGTTTCCTCTGGTGTAATGGTTAAAGCGCCAGTTTCTGCCCGTGGGGTCTTGAGTTCAAATCCCGGGTGGGTGACTTTTCAGGTTTCTTTATGCCTGTACAGAACCCTTTATTCTATGCAGATCTGCAATCAAGAGCGTACTCTACTTTCTTTTCGGCAGAAACGCACCAAAGCTGCACTCGCTAGTCAGCTTCTCAAATGCTTGTTTTTTTTAAGCTTGGCACAGAACACTGTCCTCTTTAATCAATTTGCCAAGGTTAACTCGGTCTGATGCTAGGCAAACCCCAAAAAGGGTTCTGTATGGGGAAAAAATACCCAAGTTGATGCAAAGGGCAAGGTGCTAGATGGGAAAGCCCTGGCCTGAAGTAGAAGTACATAGCGGCGTAGCTTAAAAAGACAGCCCCAGTTGGGAAAAAGGGGCAGCCAAACGGAAGGCGGATGATGGACTACTGGCACTTGCTCCTCCATCACTCTCGAGAGATGGTTTAGGCACAGCAGACTGGAGCTGTGTTTTTGGCAGAGGTGGGAATTGAACCCACAACCTTTTGACCAGGTTATCAACCATAGCCGCGCGCTCTACCAACTGAGCTATTCAAGCAGGCTCTTTTAGGAATGGGGCCTCAGGTTGGTATTGACTTTATTAGGCAGAAGATTGACTTCCAGCCCTGCCGGTCAATGCAGAGGCACAAGGGGACAATGGGTTATTACAGTCATCCAGAACCAATAGCAGGAGGTCTAGTTTCCTCTGGTGTAATGGTTAAAGCGCCTGTTTCTGCCCGTGGGGTCTTGAGTTCAAATCCCGGGTGGGTGACTTTTCAGGTTTCTTTATGCCTGTACAGAACCCTTTATTCTATGCAGATCTTGCAATCAAGAGCGTACTCTACTTTCTTTTCGGCAGAAACGCACCAAAAGCTGCACTCGCTAGTCATGCTTCTCAAATGCTTGTTTTTTTTAAGCTTGGCACAGAACACTGTCCTCTTTAATCAATTTGCCAAGGTAACTTCGGTCTGATGCTAGGCAAACCCCAAAAAGGGTTCTGTATGGGGAAAAATACCCAAGTTGATGCAAAGGGCAAGGTGCTAGATGGGAAAGCCCCTGGCCTGAAGTTAGAAGTACATAGCGGCGTAGCTTAAAAAGACAGCCCCAGTTGGAAAAAGGGGCAGCCAAACGGAAGGCGGATGATGGACTACTGGAACTTGCTCCTCCATCACTCTCGAGAGATGGTTTAGGCACAGCAGACTGGAGCTGTGTTTTTGGCAGAGGGTGGGAATTGAACCCACAACCTTTTGACCAGGTTTTATTCAACCATCAGCCGCGCCCGCTCTACCAACTGCACCATAGTATATTCAGATCGACTGCACACCAATCTAAGCCGTCCTATTGCTTTAAGCTATACTCGACTCTCATTTGGCAGGTGCGCAGGCCTTTGTCCATCGACTATCTAATTCACTGCAGCAACGCATGTGTGCCTCCAGCCCATTCGGTCGGTACATATTTGCGAGCTAATTTTGTGCTCCACCCCAATACAGAACCCTTTTTGGGGAGCTATATTTGGCCTGAGTCACTTACATACCCCGAGATAGCTTAACTCCGCAGGCAAACAACTTGATTAAAGAGGATAAGAGTTATTCTGCTGACGCAGAGAGTTCCTCAAAAAAATACCTACTAGCGAAAGTGCACTGGTTAAAGCTGTGCGACTGTGAAGTCTGCCCGTTCTCGGAGCTACTGCGTTCCGATTGAGTTTTGCCAGAACATTTTCTGCCGTGCGTTTCTGGGCCGCGAATAAGATATAGGGTAGTGACAATGTTACGTCTATCTTTCTTGTAATTGAATGATCCTCTGTACAGAACCGGGGAGAGATAATTGGCCTCAGGTTGGTATTGGACTTTATAGGCAGAGATTGACTTCCAGCCTCTGCCGGTAATGCACGAGGCACAAGGGGACAAATGGGATTATTACAGTCATCAGCACCAATGCGAGGACGGTCTAGTTTCCTCTGGTGTAATAGGTTAAACGCCTTTTCTGCCCGTGGGTCTTGAGTTCAAATCCCGGGTGGGCTGACTTTTCAGGTTTCTTTATGCCTGACAGAACCCTTTATTCATGCAGATTGCAATCAAGAGCGTACTCTACGTTCTCCTTTTCGCAGAAACGCCCAAAGCTGCACTCGCTGTCAGTTCTGCCAAATGCTTGTTGTTTGTTTAAGCTTGGACACAGAACAGCTGTCTCTTAATCAAATTTGCCAAGGTTAACTTCGGTCTGATGACTAGCAAACCAAAAGGGTTATGTATGGGAAAAATCCAAGTTGAATGCAAGGGCAGGTGCTAGATGCGGAAGCTGGCCCTGAAGTAGAAGTATAGGCGGCGTAGCTTAAAAAGACAGCCTCCAGTTGGAAAAAGGGGCAGCTAATGGAAGGGGTATAATGGACTAACTGGAACTTGCTCTCCATCGACTCTAAGAGATGGTTTAGAGCACAGGCAGACTGGAGCTGTGTTTTTTGGCAGAGTGGGAATTGAACCCACAACCTTTTGGACCAGGCTTATCAACCATGCCGCGCGTCTAGACAGAAGCCGACTGAGCTATTCAGCAGGCTCTTTTGAGGAATGGGCCCAGGTTGGGTATTGACTTTGACTTAGGAAGAAGATTGCTCTCCAGCCCTGCCGGTCAAGTGCAGAGGCAAACAAGGGGAGACAATGGGGTTTGACAGTCATCCAGAACCAATAGCAGGAGGTCTAGTTTCCTCTGGTGTAATGGTTAAAGCGCCAGTTTACTTGCCGTCGTGGGTCTTGGAGTTCCAAATCCCGGTGGGTGACTGTTTCAGTTTCTTTTATGCTAGTCAGAACCTTTATTCTATGCAGATCCTGCAATCACGAGCGGTACTCTATAGCTTTCTTTTCGCAGAAACGCACCAAAGCTGCAACTCGCTAGTCAGCTTCTCAAAAATGCTTGTTTTTTTTTAAGCTTGGCACAGAACACTGTCCTCTTTATCAATTCTGCCAAGGTTAACTTCCGTGCCTGATGCTAGGCAAACCCCAAAAAGGGTTCTGTAATCGGCGAAAAAATCCCAAGTTGATTGCAAGGCAAGGTGGCTAGATGGGAAAGCCCTGGCCTGACAGTAGAAGTAAATAGCGGCGTAGCTTAAAAAAGACAGCCCCAGGTGGAAAAAGGGGCAGCCAAACGGAAGGCGGATGATGGACTACTGGCAATGTGCTCCTCCATCACTCCCTCGGATGAGATGGTTTAGGCAGCAGCCAGACTGGAGCTGTCGTTTTTGGCAGAGGTGGCATTGAACCCACACCTTTTGGACGCAGGTTATCAAACCATGCCGCGCGCGTCTAGCACCTGAGGCTATTCAAGCAGCCGGCTCTGTTTAGGAATGGGCCTCGAGGTTGTATTGACTTTATTAGGCAGTTTAGGATGTCGCGACGTTCGCAGCGGCGAACTTGTTCGCCACGCGAACATCGGGTGTTCGCGCTCGGCCGGAAGTTCGCGAACGTCCGCGCGACGTTTCGCTCATTTGGGTTCGCCATTGTTGGCGCTTTTTTCTTGCCTCCCGGACCCCAGACCAGTCAGGTACATGGCAAGCCAATCGAGGAAGCTCTCCCCTGGACCACTCCCTCCCTATAAAAACCGAGCTCTGCAGCGTTTTTCACTCTGCCTGTGTTGGTGCTGGAAGAGATAGTGTAGCGGAGAAGAGCCTGCTTGGCCTGTTTAGTGGATTTCAGGGACAGTTGAAAGTTTGCTGGCTAGTAATCGTTTTGAACTACTGCTCTGTTATTGGAGGGACAGAAGTCTGCAGGGGTTTGAGGGACCATTTTAAGCTTAGGTAGCTTTGCTGGCTAGTAATCTACCTTCTACTGCATGTGGCTCTGTGATGTAGCTGCAGCTGGGCAGCTGTCCTGCTTTCTGATCTCATCTGCTGACTGCGCAATCAACAGTAGTCCTTGTAAGGAACTGTTTATTTATTTTTTTGTTGTTTTACTAATACTACTACTACTACTATAAGAGCCAGTGCTATTAAAGTTCGCAGTGTTGGGGAGTGGACTGGTGTGCTAATCTGCTGCTCCTAGTATTCAGCAGCACCAACTTTTCATTTTTTTTTTTTAAATATTCATTTTTTTTTTATTTAACTTTTTTTTATTTTACTACGTGTAGTAAGTGTATTAAGTTGACATTTGGGCATTATTTGCCTGTAGCATTATTTGCACAGTGTTTTCTTCAACCCGCCATCTAGCTGTGGTGGAACCTTGTTCACATTCTGTCTAAATATCCATAATATACGTCTCCAGAGAGAACACCGGAGTGGACTTTTTTCAAGCAGCCATAATATATTTTACCGTAATCCGTATCCAACCGCTGTAGTAAGTGTATAACGTTGAGACTTGTAGGCAATTGTTTGCCCAGTTTTTTTTTGGCCGCAGGCCACTGAAAGCATAGAGGCCAGAAAAAATATGCATAATAAATGCTGAAAATAGTCTATTTTTTGCCATACGATACGTTGGAGTCAACGTATGGAAAATATATATGAGTATTGTTCAGCATTTATGATGGCATCATTTTTCTGGCCTCTGTGGGCTTCAGTGGCATGCGGCCAAAGAAAAACTGGCAAACAATGCCTACAAGGTCAACGACGTTGACCCTTTAGGCATTGTTTGCCCAGTTTTTTTGGGCGCAGCCACTGAAGCACAGAGGCCAGAAAAAATATGCCATATAATGCTGAAAAATAGTCATTTTTGGCCAAATACGTTGACTCAAACGTATACTGGCAAAAAATGACTATCAGCATTTATATGGCATATTTTTTCTGGAACTGTGGCTTCAGTGGCTGCGACCAAAAACTGGGGAGACATGCCTAACAGGTCAAACGGTAATGGCAAAAATGGACTATTTTTCAGCATTTTTATTGGCAATATTTTTTCTGGCAAACTGTGCTTCAGTGGCTTGCAACCGAAAAAAAACTGGGCAAAATGTCTACAAGGGTCAACGTAATGGCGAAAATGACTTTTCTTCAGCATTTATGTATGGCATATTTTTTTCTGGCACCTTTGTGCTTCAGTGGATGCCGTCCAAAAAACTTGGCGCGAAACAATGGCCTTTACAAGGTAACGTATGGCGAGTTGTTTTAAAGAGAACAGTATATTACTAGCCAGCAGAGCTACCTAAGCTAAAATGTCCTCAAATCCTGCAGACTTTCTGTCCCTTCCAATACAGAGCAGTATCAAGCAGATTCTAGCAGCAACTTACTATCAATACTGTCCCTGAAATACTACAGCTCCCCCCTATCACATCTTCTTCCAAGCACACACAGGCAGGATTTGTTCCAGATACATTTTTGACCTTGATCGCCCCTCTGGCATGACCACTGTCCAGTGTCGTTGCACCCTTTAAAACAACTTTAAAATCATTTTTCGGGCCAGAAATTTTTTTTTTTTGATGTTTAAAGTTCGCCTTCCATTGAAGTCTATGGTGGTTCGCGAACCGCTCGCGTTTTTGCGCAGTTTCGTCGAATAGTGTTCGCGAACTTTTTTTCCGACGTTCGCTACATCCTATTAGGCAGAAGATTGACTTCCAGCCCTGCCGGTCAATGCAGAGGGCACAAGGGGACAATGGGTTATTACAGTCATCCAGAACCAATAGCAGAAGGTCTAGGTTGCTGTGGTGTAATGGTTAAAGTGCCAGTTTCTGCCCGTGGGGTCTTGAGTTTCAAATCCCGGGGTGGCTGACTTTTCAAGGTTTCTTTATGCCTGTTATCAGGAACCCTTTATTCTAGTGCAGATCTGGCAGTCTGCAATCAAGAGCATACTCTCACTTTTTTTTCGGCAGAATCGCACCCAAGCTGCACTCGCTAGTCAGCTTCTCAAATGCTTGTTTTTTTAAGCTTGGCACAGAACACTGTCCTCATTAATCAATTTGCCAAGGTCAACTCCAGGCTGATGCTAGGCAAACCCCAAAGAAGAGTTTCTGTAACTTAGGGGAAAAATACAAGTTGATGGCAACGGGCAAGGTGGTGAGAATGGGGAATGCCCTGCCTGAAGTAGTAAGTAACATAGCGGCGTAGCTCAGAAGGACAGCCCCAGTTTTGGAGAAAAGGGGCTCAGCCAAATGATTGTGGGACCCTGTACTTTGGCAAAACTTCTCTACCGTTCCATCCCTCTTGTGAGAGGGTTTAATGCACGAGCAAACCCAGAGCTGCTCTGGATACTTGAGTTTTTGCGCAGAGGGTGGGAATTGAACCCACAACCTTTTGGACGCAGGTTATCAACCATAGCCCGCCGCTCTACGCCAACTGGAGGCTATGATCGGAAGCAGAGCTATTTGGGAATGGGCCTCAGGTTGGTATTGACTTTATTAGGCAGAAGATTGACTTCCAGCCCTGCCGGTCAATGCAGAGGCACAAGGGGACAATGGGTTATTACAGTCATCCAGAACCAATAGCAGAAGGTCTAGGTTGCTGTGGTGTAATGGTTAAAGAGCCTGTTTCTGCCCGTGGGGTCTTGAGTTCAAATCCCGGGTGGCTGACTTTTCAGGTTTCTTTATGCCTGTACAGAACCCTTTTTTCTATGCAGATCTGCAAGTCTGCAATCAAGAGCGTACTCTACTTTCTTTTCGGCAGAATCGCACCAAAGCTGCACTCGCTAGTCAGCTTCTCAAATGCTTGTTTTTTTAAGCTTGGCACAGAACACTGTCCTCATTAATCAATTTGCCAAGGTCAACTCCAGGCTGATGCTAGGCAAACCCCAAAAAGAGTTCTGTATGGGGAAAAAATACCAAAGTTGATGCAACGGGCAAGGTGGCTAGATGGGGAAGCCCTGGCCTGAAGTAGAAGTACATAGCGGCGTAGCTTAGAAGGACAGCCCCAGTTGGAAAAGGGGCAGCCAAATGTTGGACTACTGGCACTTACCGTTCCATCCCTCTTGTGAGAGGGTTTAGGCACAGCAAACCAGAGCTGCTCTGGAACTGAGTTTTTGGCAGAGGTGGGAATTGAACCCACAACCTTTTGGACCAGGTTATCAACCATAGCCGCGCGCTCTACCAACTGAGCTATTCAAGCAGGCCTATTTTGGGAATGGGCCTCAGGTTGGTATTGACTTTATTAGGCAGAAGATTGACTTCCAGCCCTGCCGGTCAATGCAGAGGCACAAGGGGGACAATGGGTTATTACAGTCATCCAGAACCAATAGCAGAAGGTCTAGGTTGCTGTGGTGTAATGGTTAAAGTGCCTGTTTCTGCCCGTGGGGTCTTGAGTTCAAATCCCGGTGGCTGACTTTTCAAGGTTTCTTTATGCCTGTACAGAACCCTTTTTTCTATGCAGATCTGCAGTCTGCAATCAAGAGCGTACTCTACTTTTTTTTCGGCAGAATCGCACCAAAGCTGCACTCGCTAGTCAGCTTCTCAAATGCTTGTTTTTTTAAGCTTGGCACAGAACACTGTCTCATTAATCAATTTGCCAAGGTCAACTCCAGGCTGATGCTAGGCAAACCCCAAAAAGAGTTCTGTATGGGGAAAAAATACCAAAGTTGATTCAACGGGCAAGGTGCTAGATGGGGAAGCACTGGCCTGAAGTAGAAGTACATAGCGGCGTAGCTTAGAAGGACAGCCCCAGTTGGAAAAAGGGGCAGCCAAATGTTGGACTACTGGCACTTACCGTTCCATCCCTCTTGTGAGAGGGTTTAGGCACAGCAAACAGAGCTGCTCTGGAACTGAGTTTTTGGCAGAGGTGGGAATTGAACCCACAACCTTTTGGACCAGGTTATCAACCATAGCCGCGCGCTCTACCAACTGAGCTATTCAAGCAGGCTATTTTGGGAATGGGCCTCAGGTTGGTATTGACTTTATTAGGCAGAAGATTGACTTCCAGCCCTGCCGGTCAATGCAGAGGCACAAGGGGACAATGGGTTATTACAGTCATCCAGAACCAATAGCAGAAGGTCTAGGTTGCTGTGGTGTAATGGTTAAAGTGCCTGTTTCTGCCCGTGGGGTCTTGAGTTCAAATCCCGGGTGGCTGACTTTTCAAGTTTCTTTATGCCTGTACAGAACCCTTTTTTCTATGCAGATCTGCAGTCTGCAATCAAGAGCGTACTCTACTTTCTTTTCGGCAGAATCGCACCAAAGCTGCACTCGCTAGTCAGCTTCTCAAATGCTTGTTTTTTTAAGCTTGGCACAGAACACTGTCCTCATTAATCAATTTGCCAAGGTCAACTCCAGGCTGATGCTAGGCAAACCCCAAAAAGAGTTCTGTATGGGGAAAAAATACCAAAGTTGATGCAACGGGCAAGGTGCTAGATGGGGAAGCACTGGCCTGAAGTAGAAGTACATAGCGGCGTAGCTTAGAAGGACAGCCCCAGTTGGAAAAAGGGGCAGCCAAATGTTGGACTACTGGCACTTACCGTTCCATCCCTCTTGTGAGAGGGTTTAGGCACAGCAAACCAGAGCTGCTCTGGAACTGAGTTTTTGGCAGAGGTGGGAATTGAACCCACAACCTTTTGGACCAGGTTATCAACCATAGCCGCGCGCTCTACCAACTGAGCTATTCAAGCAGGCTATTTTGGGAATGGGCCTCAGGTTGGTATTGACTTTATTAGGCAGAAGATTGACTTCCAGCCCTGCCGGTCAATGCAGAGGCACAAGGGGACAATGGGTTATTACAGTCATCCAGAACCAATAGCAGAATGTCTAGGTTGCTGTGGTGTAATGGTTAAAGTGCCTGTTTCTGCCCGTGGGGTCTTGAGTTCAAATCCCTGGTGGCTGACTTTTCAAGTTTCTTTATGCCTGTACAGAACCCTTTTTTCTATGCAGATCTGCAGTCTGCAATCAAGAGCGTACTCTACTTTTTTTCCGGCAGAATCGCACCAAAGCTGCACTCGCTAGTCAGCTTCTCAAATGCTTGTTTTTTTAAGCTTGGCACAGA
Source organism: Xenopus laevis (assembly GCF_017654675.1). Lineage (NCBI taxonomy): Eukaryota > Metazoa > Chordata > Amphibia > Anura > Pipidae > Xenopus > Xenopus laevis. The sequence goes on from NC_054383.1 coordinate 93,010,063, forward strand.
ACACTGTCCTCATTAATCAATTTGCCAAGGTCAACTCCAGGCTGATGCTAGGCAAACCCCAAAAAGAGTTCTGTATGGGGAAAAAAATACCAAAGTTGATGCAACGGGCAAGGTGCTAGATGGGGAAGCACTGGCCTGAAGTAGAAGTACATAGCGGCGTAGCTTAGAAGGACAGCCCCAGTTGGAAAAAGGGGCAGCCAAATGTTGGACTACTGGCACTTACCGTTCCATCCCTCTTGTGAGAGGGTTTAGGCACAGCAAACCAGAGCTGCTCTGGAACTGAGTTTTTGGCAGAGGTGGGAATTGAACCCACAACCTTTTGGACCAGGTTATCAACCATAGCCGCGCGCTCTACCAACTGAGCTATTCAAGCAGGCTATTTTGGGAATGGGCCTCAGGTTGGTATTGACTTTATTAGGCAGAAGATTGACTTCCAGCCCTGCCGGTCAATGCAGAGGCACAAGGGGACAATGGGTTATTACAGTCATCCAGAACCAATAGCAGAAGGTCTAGGTTGCTGTGGTGTAATGGTTAAAGTGCCTGTTTCTGCCCGTGGGGTCTTGAGTTCAAATCCCGGGTGGCTGACTTTTCAAGTTTCTTTATGCCTGTACAGAACCCTTTTTTCTATGCAGATCTGCAGTCTGCAATCAAGAGCGTACTCTACTTTCTTTTCGGCAGAATCGCACCAAAGCTGCACTCGCTAGTCAGCTTCTCAAATGCTTGTTTTTTTAAGCTTGGCACAGAACACTGTCCTCATTAATCAATTTGCCAAGGTCAACTCCAGGCTGATGCTAGGCAAACCCCAAAAAGAGTTCTGTATGGGGAAAAAAATACCAAAGTTGATGCAAAGGGCAAGGTGCTAGATGGGGAAGCCCTGGCCTGAAGTAGAAGTACATAGCGGCGTAGCTTAGAAGGACAGCCCCAGTTGGAAAAAGGGGCAGCCAAATGATGGACTACTGGCACTTACCGTTCCATCCCTCTTGTGAGAGGGTTTAGGCACAGCAAACCAGAGCTGCTCTGGAACTGAGTTTTTGGCAGAGGTGGGAATTGAACCCACAACCTTTTGGACCAGGTTATCAACCATAGCCGCGCGCTCTACCAACTGAGCTATTCAAGCAGGCTATTTTGGGAATGGGCCTCAGGTTGGTATTGACTTTATTAGGCAGAAGATTGACTTCCAGCCCTGCCGGTCAATGCAGAGGCACAAGGGGACAATGGGTTATTACAGTCATCCAGAACCAATAGCAGAAGGTCTAGGTTGCTGTGGTGTAATGGTTAAAGTGCCTGTTTCTGCCCGTGGGGTCTTGAGTTCAAATCCCGGGTCGCTGACTTTTCAAGTTTCTTTATGCCTGTACAGAACCCTTTTTTCTATGCAGATCTGCAGTCTGCAATCAAGAGCGTACTCTACTTTCTTTTCGGCAGAATCGCACCAAAGCTGCACTCGCTAGTCAGCTTCTCAAATGCTTGTTTTTTTAAGCTTGGCACAGAACACTGTCCTCATTAATCAATTTGCCAAGGTCAACTCCAGGCTGATGCTAGGCAAACCCCAAAAAGAGTTCTGTATGGGGAAAAAATACCAAAGTTGATGCAACGGGCAAGGTGCTAGATGGGGAAGCCCTGGCCTGAAGTAGAAGTACATAGCGGCGTAGCTTAGAAGGACAGCCCCAGTTGGAAAAAGGGGCAGCCAAATGATGGACTACTGGCACTTACCGTTCCATCCCTCTTGTGAGAGGGTTTAGGCACAGCAAACCAGAGCTGCTCTGGAACTGAGTTTTTGGCAGAGGTGGGAATTGAACCCACAACCTTTTGGACCAGGTTATCAACCATAGCCGCGCGCTCTACCAACTGAGCTATTCAAGCAGGCTATTTTGGGAATGGGCCTCAGGTTGGTATTGACTTTATTAGGCAGAAGATTGACTTCCAGCCCTGCCGGTCAATGCAGAGGCACAAGGGGACAATGGGTTATTACAGTCATCCAGAACCAATAGCAGAAGGTCTAGGTTGCTGTGGTGTAATGGTTAAAGAGCCTGTTTCTGCCCGTGGGGTCTTGAGTTCAAATCCCGGGTGGCTGACTTTTCAGGTTTCTTTATGCCTGTACAGAACCCTTTATTCTATGCAGATCTGCAATCTGCAATCAACAGCGTACTCTACTTTCTTTTCGGCAGAATCGCACCAAAGCTGCACTCGCTAGTCAGCTTCTCAAATGCTTGTTTTTTTAAGCTTGGCACAGAACACTGTCCTCATTAATCAATTTGCCAAGGTCAACTCCAGGCTGATGCTAGGCAAACCCCAAAAAGAGTTCTGTATGGGGAAAAAATACCCAAGTTGATGCAACGGGCAAGGTGGTAGATGGGGAAGCCCTGGCCTGAAGTAGAAGTACATAGCGGCGTAGCTCAGAAGGACAGCCCCAGTTGGAAAAAGGGGCAGCCAAATGATAGATTACTGGCACTTACTGTTCCATCCCTCTTGTGAGAGGGTTTAGGCACAGCAGAGCTGCTCTGGAACTGAGTTTTTGGCAGAGGTGGGAATTGAACCCACAACCTTTTGGACCAGGTCATCAACCATAGCCGCGCGCTCTACCAACTGAGCTATTCAAGCAGGCTATTTTGGGAATGGGCCTCAGGTTGGTATTGACTTTATTAGGCAGAAGATTGACTTCCAGCCCTGCCGGTCAATGCAGAGGCACAAGGGGACAATGGGTTATTACAGTCATCCAGAACCAATAGCAGCAGGTCTAGGTTGCTGTGGTGTAATGGTTAAAGAGCCTGTTTCTGCCCATGGGGTCTTGAGTTCAAATCCCGGGTGGCTGACTTTTCAGGCTTCTTTATGCCTGTACAGAACCCTTTTTTCTATGCAGATCTGCAGTCTGCAATCAAGAGCGTACTCTACTTTCTTTTCGGCAGAATCGCACCAAAGCTGCACTCGCTAGTCAGCTTCTCCAATGCTTGTTTTTTTTAAGCTTGGCACAGAACACTGTCCTCATTAATCAATTTGCCAAGGTCAACTCCAGGCTGATGCTAGGCAAACCCCAAAAAGAGTTCTGTATGGGGAAAAAATACCAAAGTTGATGCAACGGGCAAGGTGCTAGATGGGGAAGCACTGGCCTGAAGTAGAAGTACATAGCGGCGTAGCTTAGAAGGACAGCCCCAGTTGGAAAAAGGGGCAGCCAAATGTTGGACTACTGGCACTTACCGTTCCATCCCTCTTGTGAGAGGGTTTAGGCACAGCAAACCAGAGCTGCTCTGGAACTGAGTTTTTGGCAGAGGTGGGAATTGAACCCACAACCTTTTGGACCAGGTTATCAACCATAGCCGCGCGCTCTACCAACTGAGCTATTCAAGCAGGCTATTTTGGGAATGGGCCTCAGGTTGGTATTGACTTTATTAGGCAGAAGATTGACTTCCAGCCCTGCCGGTCAATGCAGAGGCACAAGGGGACAATGGGTTATTACAGTCATCCAGAACCAATAGCAGAAGGTCTAGGTTGCTGTGGTGTAATGGTTAAAGAGCCTGTTTCTGCCCGTGGGGTCTTGAGTTCAAATCCCGGGTGGCTGACTTTTCAAGTTTCTTTATGCCTGTACAGAACCCTTTTTTCTATGCAGATCTGCAGTCTGCAATCAAGAGCGTACTCTACTTTCTTTTCGGCAGAATCGCACCAAAGCTGCACTCGCTAGTCAGCTTCTCAAATGCTTGTTTTTTTAAGCTTGGCACAGAACACTGTCCTCATTAATCAATTTGCCAAGGTCAACTCCAGGCTGATGCTAGGCAAACCCCAAAAAGAGTTCTGTATGGGGAAAAAATACCAAAGTTGATGCAACGGGCAAGGTGCTAGATGGGGAAGCACTGGCCTGAAGTAGAAGTACATAGCGGCGTAGCTTAGAAGGACAGCCCCAGTTGGAAAAAGGGGCAGCCAAATGTTGGACTACTGGCACTTACCGTTCCATCCCTCTTGTGAGAGGGTTTAGGCACAGCAAACCAGAGCTGCTCTGGAACTGAGTTTTTGGCAGAGGTGGGAATTGAACCCACAACCTTTTGGACCAGGTTATCAACCATAGCCGCGCGCTCTACCAACTGAGCTATTCAAGCAGGCTATTTTGGGAATGGGCCTCAGGTTGGTATTGACTTTATTAGGCAGAAGATTGACTTCCAGCCCTGCCGGTCAATGCAGAGGCACAAGGGGACAATGGGTTATTACAGTCATCCAGAACCAATAGCAGAAGGTCTAGGTTGCTGTGGTGTAATGGTTAAAGAGCCTGTTTCTGCCCGTGGGGTCTTGAGTTCAAATCCCGGGTGGCTGACTTTTCAGGTTTCTTTATGCCTGTACAGAACCCTTTTTTCTATGCAGATCTGCAGTCTGCAATCAAGAGCGTACTCTACTTTCTTTTCGGCAGAATCGCACCAAAGCTGCACTCGCTAGTCAGCTTCTCAAATGCTTGTTTTTTTAAGCTTGGCACAGAACACTGTCCTCATTAATCAATTTGCCAAGGTCAACTCCAGGCTGATGCTAGGCAAACCCCAAAAAGAGTTCTGTATGGGGAAAAAATACCAAAGTTGATGCAACGGGCAAGGTGCTAGATGGGGAAGCCCTGGCCTGAAGTAGAAGTACATAGCGGCGTAGCTTAGAAGGACAGCCCCAGTTGGAAAAAGGGGCAGCCAAATGTTGGACTACTGGCACTTACCGTTCCATCCCTCTTGTGAGAGGGTTTAGGCACAGCAGACCAGAGCTGCTCTGGAACTGAGTTTTTGGCAGAGGTGGGAATTGAACCCACAACCTTTTGGACCAGGTTATCAACCATAGCCGCGCGCTCTACCAACTGAGCTATTCAAGCAGGCTATTTTGGGAATGGGCCTCAGGTTGGTATTGACTTTATTAGGCAGAAGATTGACTTCCAGCCCTGCCGGTCAATGCAGAGGCACAAGGGGACAATGGGTTATTACAGTCATCCAGAACCAATAGCAGAAGGTCTAGGTTGCTGTGGTGTAATGGTTAAAGAGCCTGTTTCTGCCCGTGGGGTCTTGAGTTCAAATCCCGGGTGGCTGACTTTTCAGGTTTCTTTATGCCTGTACAGAACCCTTTTTTCTATGCAGATCTGCAATCTGCAATCAACAGCGTACTCTACTTTCTTTTCGGCAGAATCGCACCAAAGCTGCACTCGCTAGTCAGCTTCTCAAATGCTTGTTTTTTTAAGCTTGGCACAGAACACTGTCCTCATTAATCAATTTGCCAAGGTCAACTCCAGGCTGATGCTAGGCAAACCCCAAAAAGAGTTCTGTATGGGGAAAAAATACCAAAGTTGATGCAACGGGCAAGGTGCTAGATGGGGAAGCCCTGGCCTGAAGTAGAAGTACATAGCGGCGTAGCTTAGAAGGACAGCCCCAGTTGGAAAAAGGGGCAGCCAAATGATGGACTACTGGCACTTACCGTTCCATCCCTCTTGTGAGAGGGTTTAGGCACAGCAAACCAGAGCTGCTCTGGAACTGAGTTTTTGGCAGAGGTGGGAATTGAACCCACAACCTTTTGGACCAGGTTATCAACCATAGCCGCGCGCTCTACCAACTGAGCTATTCAAGCAGGCTATTTTGGGAATGGGCCTCAGGTTGGTATTGACTTTATTAGGCAGAAGATTGACTTCCAGCCCTGCCGGTCAATGCAGAGGCACAAGGGGACAATGGGTTATTACAGTCATCCAGAACCAATAGCAGAAGGTCTAGGTTGCTGTGGTGTAATGGTTAAAGAGCCTGTTTCTGCCCGTGGGGTCTTGAGTTCAAATCCCGGGTGGCTGACTTTTCAGGTTTCTTTATGCCTGTACAGAACCCTTTATTCTATGCAGATCTGCAATCTGCAATCAACAGCGTACTCTACTTTCTTTTCGGCAGAATCGCACCAAAGCTGCACTCGCTAGTCAGCTTCTCAAATGCTTGTTTTTTTAAGCTTGGCACAGAACACTGTCCTCATTAATCAATTTGCCAAGGTCAACTCCAGGCTGATGCTAGGCAAACCCCAAAAAGAGTTCTGTATGGGGAAAAAATACCAAAGTTGATGCAACGGGCAAGGTGCTAGATGGGGAAGCCCTGGCCTGAAGTAGAAGTACATAGCGGCGTAGCTTAGAAGGACAGCCCCAGTTGGAAAAAGGGGCAGCCAAATGTTGGACTACTGGCACTTACCGTTCCATCCCTCTTGTGAGAGGGTTTAGGCACAGCAACCAGAGCTGCTCTGGAACTGAGTTTTTGGCAGAGGTGGGAATTGAACCCACAACCTTTTGGACCAGGTTATCAACCATAGCCGCGCGCTCTACCAACTGAGCTATTCAAGCAGGCTATTTTGGGAATGGGCCTCAGGTTGGTATTGACTTTATTAGGCAGAAGATTGACTTCCAGCCCTGCCGGTCAATGCAGAGGCACAAGGGGACAATGGGTTATTACAGTCATCCAGAACCAATAGCAGAAGGTCTAGGTTGCTGTGGTGTAATGGTTAAAGTGCCTGTTTCTGCCCGTGGGGTCTTGAGTTCAAATCCCGGTGGCTGACTTTTCAAGTTTCTTTATGCCTGTACAGAACCCTTTTTTCTATGCAGATCTGCAGTCTGCAATCAAGAGCGTACTCTACTTTTTTTTCGGCAGAATCGCACCAAAGCTGCACTCGCTAGTCAGCTTCTCAAATGCTTGTTTTTTTAAGCTTGGCACAGAACACTGTCCTCATTAATCAATTTGCCAAGGTCAACTCCAGGCTGATGCTAGGCAAACCCCAAAAAGAGTTCTGTATGGGGAAAAAATACCAAAGTTGATGCAACGGGCAAGGTGCTAGATGGGGAAGCACTGGCCTGAAGTAGAAGTACATAGCGGCGTAGCTTAGAAGGACAGCCCCAGTTGGAAAAAGGGGCAGCCAAATGTTGGACTACTGGCACTTACCGTTCCATCCCTCTTGTGAGAGGGTTTAGGCACAGCAAACCAGAGCTGCTCTGGAACTGAGTTTTTGGCAGAGGTGGGAATTGAACCCACAACCTTTTGGACCAGGTTATCAACCATAGCCGCGCGCTCTACCAACTGAGCTATTCAAGCAGGCTATTTTGGGAATGGGCCTCAGGTTGGTATTGACTTTATTAGGCAGAAGATTGACTTCCAGCCCTGCCGGTCAATGCAGAGGCACAAGGGGACAATGGGTTATTACAGTCATCCAGAACCAATAGCAGAAGGTCTAGGTTGCTGTGGTGTAATGGTTAAAGAGCCTGTTTCTGCCCGTGGGGTCTTGAGTTCAAATCCCGGGTGGCTGACTTTTCAGGTTTCTTTATGCCTGTACAGAACCCTTTTTTCTATGCAGATCTGCAGTCTGCAATCAAGAGCGTACTCTACTTTTTTTTCGGCAGAATCGCACCAAAGCTGCACTCGCTAGTCAGCTTCTCAAATGCTTGTTTTTTTAAGCTTGGCACAGAACACTGTCCTCATTAATCAATTTGCCAAGGTCAACTCCAGGCTGATGCTAGGCAAACCCCAAAAAGAGTTCTGTATGGGGAAAAAATACCAAAGTTGATTCAACGGGCAAGGTGCTAGATGGGGAAGCACTGGCCTGAAGTAGAAGTACATAGCGGCGTAGCTTAGAAGGACAGCCCCAGTTGGAAAAAGGGGCAGCCAAATGTTGGACTACTGGCACTTACCGTTCCATCCCTCTTGTGAGAGGGTTTAGGCACAGCAAACAAGAGCTGCTCTGGAACTGAGTTTTTGGCAGAGGTGGGAATTGAACCCACAACCTTTTGGACCAGGTTATCAACCATAGCCGCGCGCTCTACCAACTGAGCTATTCAAGCAGGCTATTTTGGGAATGGGCCTCAGGTTGGTATTGACTTTATTAGGCAGAAGATTGACTTCCAGCCCTGCCGGTCAATGCAGAGGCACAAGGGGACAATGGGTTATTACAGTCATCCAGAACCAATAGCAGCAGGTCTAGGTTGCTGTGGTGTAATGGTTAAAGAGCCTGTTTCTGCCCATGGGGTCTTGAGTTCAAATCCCGGGTGGCTGACTTTTCAGGTTTCTTTATGCCTGTACAGAACCCTTTATTCTATGCAGATCTGCAATCTGCAATCAAGAGCATACTCTACTTTCTTTTCGGCAGAATCGCACCAAAGCTGCACTCGCTAGTCAGCTTCTCCAATGCTTGTTTTTTTTAAGCTTGGCACAGAACACTGTCCTCATTAATCAATTTGCCAAGGTCAACTCCAGGCTGATGCTAGGCAAACCCCAAAAAGAGTTCTGTATGGGGAAAAAATACCAAAGTTGATGCAACGGGCAAGGTGCTAGATGGGGAAGCACTGGCCTGAAGTAGAAGTACATAGCGGCGTAGCTTAGAAGGACAGCCCCAGTTGGAAAAAGGGGCAGCCAAATGTTGGACTACTGGCACTTACCGTTCCATCCCTCTTGTGAGAGGGTTTAGGCACAGCAAACCAGAGCTGCTCTGGAACTGAGTTTTTGGCAGAGGTGGGAATTGAACCCACAACCTTTTGGACCAGGTTATCAACCATAGCCGCGCGCTCTACCAACTGAGCTATTCAAGCAGGCTCTTTTGGGAATGGGCCTCAGGTTGGTATTGACTTTATTAGGCAGAAGATTGACTTCCAGCCCTGCCGGTCAATGCAGAGGCACAAGGGGACAATGGGTTATTACAGTCATCCAGAACCAATAGCAGAAGGTCTAGGTTGCTGTGGTGTAATGGTTAAAGTGCCTGTTTCTGCCCGTGGGGTCTTGAGTTCAAATCCCGGGTGGCTGACTTTTCAAGTTTCTTTATGCCTGTACAGAACCCTTTTTTCTATGCAGATCTGCAGTCTGCAATCAAGAGCGTACTCTACTTTCTTTTCGGCAGAATCGCACCAAAGCTGCACTCGCTAGTCAGCTTCTCAAATGCTTGTTTTTTTAAGCTTGGCACAGAACACTGTCCTCATTAATCAATTTGCCAAGGTCAACTCCAGGCTGATGCTAGGCAAACCCCAAAAAGAGTTCTGTATGGGGAAAAAATACCAAAGTTGATGCAAAGGGCAAGGTGCTAGATGGGGAAGCCCTGGCCTGAAGTAGAAGTACATAGCGGCGTAGCTTAGAAGGACAGCCCCAGTTGGAAAAAGGGGCAGCCAAATGATGGACTACTGGCACTTACCGTTCCATCCCTCTTGTGAGAGGGTTTAGGCACAGCAGACCAGAGCTGCTCTGGAACTGAGTTTTTGGCAGAGGTGGGAATTGAACCCACAACCTTTTGGACCAGGTTATCAACCATAGCCGCGCGCTCTACCAACTGAGCTATTCAAGCAGGCTATTTTGGGAATGGGCCTCAGGTTGGTATTGACTTTATTAGGCAGAAGATTGACTTCCAGCCCTGCCGGTCAATGCAGAGGCACAAGGGGACAATGGGTTATTACAGTCATCCAGAACCAATAGCAGAAGGTCTAGGTTGCTGTGGTGTAATGGTTAAAGAGCCTGTTTCTGCCCGTGGGGTCTTGAGTTCAAATCCCGGGTGGCTGACTTTTCAAGTTTCTTTATGCCTGTACAGAACCCTTTTTTCTATGCAGATCTGCAGTCTGCAATCAAGAGCGTACTCTACTTTCTTTTCGGCAGAATCGCACCAAAGCTGCACTCGCTAGTCAGCTTCTCAAATGCTTGTTTTTTTAAGCTTGGCACAGAACACTGTCCTCATTAATCAATTTGCCAAGGTCAACTCCAGGCTGATGCTAGGCAAACCCCAAAAAGAGTTCTGTATGGGGAAAAAATACCAAAGTTGATGCAACGGGCAAGGTGGTAGATGGGGAAGCCCTGGCCTGAAGTAGAAGTACATAGCGGCGTAGCTTAGAAGGACAGCCCCAGTTGGAAAAAGGGGCAGCCAAATGATGGACTACTGGCACTTACCGTTCCATCCCTCTTGTGAGAGGGTTTAGGCACAGCAGACCAGAGCTGCTCTGGAACTGAGTTTTTGGCAGAGGTGGGAATTGAACCCACAACCTTTTGGACCAGGTTATCAACCATAGCCGCGCGCTCTACCAACTGAGCTATTCAAGCAGGCTATTTTGGGAATGGGCCTCAGGTTGGTATTGACTTTATTAGGCAGAAGATTGACTTCCAGCCCTGCCGGTCAATGCAGAGGCACAAGGGGACAATGGGTTATTACAGTCATCCAGAACCAATAGCAGAAGGTCTAGGTTGCTGTGGTGTAATGGTTAAAGAGCCTGTTTCTGCCCGTGGGGTCTTGAGTTCAAATCCCGGGTGGCTGACTTTTCAGGTTTCTTTATGCCTGTACAGAACCCTTTATTCTATGCAGATCTGCAATCTGCAATCAACAGCGTACTCTACTTTCTTTTCGGCAGAATCGCACCAAAGCTGCACTCGCTAGTCAGCTTCTCAAATGCTTGTTTTTTTAAGCTTGGCACAGAACACTGTCCTCATTAATCAATTTGCCAAGGTCAACTCCAGGCTGATGCTAGGCAAACCCCAAAAAGAGTTCTGTATGGGGAAAAAATACCCAAGTTGATGCAACGGGCAAGGTGCTAGATGGGGAAGCCCTGGCCTGAAGTAGAAGTACATAGCGGCGTAGCTTAGAAGGACAGCCCCAGTTGGAAAAAGGGGCAGCCAAATGTTGGACTACTGGCACTTACCGTTCCATCCCTCTTGTGAGAGGGTTTAGGCACAGCAAACCAGAGCTGCTCTGGAACTGAGTTTTTGGCAGAGGTGGGAATTGAACCCACAACCTTTTGGACCAGGTTATCAACCATAGCCGCGCGCTCTACCAACTGAGCTATTCAAGCAGGCTATTTTGGGAATGGGCCTCAGGTTGGTATTGACTTTATTAGGCAGAAGATTGACTTCCAGCCCTGCCGGTCAATGCAGAGGCACAAGGGGACAATGGGTTATTACAGTCATCCAGAACCAATAGCAGAAGGTCTAGGTTGCTGTGGTGTAATGGTTAAAGAGCCTGTTTCTGCCCGTGGGGTCTTGAGTTCAAATCCCGGGTGGCTGACTTTTCAGGTTTCTTTATGCCTGTACAGAACCCTTTTTCTATGCAGATCTGCAGTCTGCAATCAAGAGCGTACTCTACTTTCTTTTCGGCAGAATCGCACCAAAGCTGCACTCGCTAGTCAGCTTCTCAAATGCTTGTTTTTTTAAGCTTGGCACAGAACACTGTCCTCATTAATCAATTTGCCAAGGTCAACTCCAGGCTGATGCTAGGCAAACCCCAAAAAGAGTTCTGTATGGGGAAAAAATACCAAAGTTGATGCAACGGGCAAGGTGCTAGATGGGGAAGCACTGGCCTGAAGTAGAAGTACATAGCGGCGTAGCTTAGAAGGACAGCCCCAGTTGGAAAAAGGGGCAGCCAAATGTTGGACTACTGGCACTTACCGTTCCATCCCTCTTGTGAGAGGGTTTAGGCACAGCAAACCAGAGCTGCTCTGGAACTGAGTTTTTGGCAGAGGTGGGAATTGAACCCACAACCTTTTGGACCAGGTTATCAACCATAGCCGCGCGCTCTACCAACTGAGCTATTCAAGCAGGCTCTTTTGGGAATGGGCCTCAGGTTGGTATTGACTTTATTATGCAGAAGATTGACTTCCAGCCCTGCCGGTCAATGCAGAGGCACAAGGGGACAATGGGTTATTACAGTCATCCAGAACCAGTAGCAGAATGACTAGGTTGCTGTGGTGTAATGGTTAAAGAGCCTGTTTCTGCCCGTGGGGTCTTGAGTTCAAATCCCGAGTGGCTGACTTTTCAGGTTTCTTTATGCCTGTACAGAACCCTTTTTTCTATGCAGATCTGCAGTCTGCAATCAAGAGCGTACTCTACTTTTTTTTCGGCAGAATCGCACCAAAGCTGCACTCGCTAGTCAGCTTCTCAAATGCTTGTTTTTTTAAGCTTGGCACAGAACACTGTCCTCATTAATCAATTTGCCAAGGTCAACTCCAGGCTGATGCTAGGCAAACCCCAAAAAGAGTTCTGTATGGGGAAAAAATACCAAAGTTGATTCAACGGGCAAGGTGCTAGATGGGGAAGCACTGGCCTGAAGTAGAAGTACATAGCGGCGTAGCTTAGAAGGACAGCCCCAGTTGGAAAAAGGGGCAGCCAAATGTTGGACTACTGGCACTTACCGTTCCATCCCTCTTGTGAGAGGGTTTAGGCACAGCAAAAAAGAGCTGCTCTGGAACTGAGTTTTTGGCAGAGGTGGGAATTGAACCCACAACCTTTTGGACCAGGTTATCAACCATAGCCGCGCGCTCTACCAACTGAGCTATTCAAGCAGGCTATTTTGGGAATGGGCCTCAGGTTGGTATTGACTTTATTAGGCAGAAGATTGACTTCCAGCCCTGCCGGTCAATGCAGAGGCACAAGGGGACAATGGGTTATTACAGTCATCCAGAACCAATAGCAGAAGGTCTAGGTTGCTGTGGTGTAATGGTTAAAGAGCCTGTTTCTGCCCGTGGGGTCTTGAGTTCAAATCCCGGGTGGCTGACTTTTCAGGTTTCTTTATGCCTGTACAGAACCCTTTTTTCTATGCAGATCTGCAGTCTGCAATCAAGAGCGTACTCTACTTTCTTTTCGGCAGAATCGCACCAAAGCTGCACTCGCTAGTCAGCTTCTCAAATGCTTGTTTTTTTAAGCTTGGCACAGAACACTGTCCTCATTAATCAATTTGCCAAGGTCAACTCCAGGCTGATGCTAGGCAAACCCCAAAAAGAGTTCTGTATGGGGAAAAAATACCAAAGTTGATGCAACGGGCAAGGTGCTAGATGGGGAAGCACTGGCCTGAAGTAGAAGTACATAGCGGCGTAGCTTAGAAGGACAGCCCCAGTTGGAAAAAGGGGCAGCCAAATGATTGGACTACTGGCACTTACCGTTCCATCCCTCTTGTGAGAGGGTTTAGGCACAGCAAACCAGAGCTGCTCTGGAACTGAGTTTTTGGCAGAGGTGGGAATTGAACCCACAACCTTTTGGACCAGGTTATCAACCATAGCCGCGCGCTCTACCAACTGAGCTATTCAAGCAGGCTATTTTGGGAATGGGCCTCAGGTTGGTATTGACTTTATTAGGCAGAAGATTGACTTCCAGCCCTGCCGGTCAATGCAGAGGCACAAGGGGACAATGGGTTATTACAGTCATCCAGAACCAATAGCAGAAGGTCTAGGTTGCTGTGGTGTAATGGTTAAAGAGCCTGTTTCTGCCCGTGGGGTCTTGAGTTCAAATCCCGGGTGGCTGACTTTTCAGGTTTCTTTATGCCTGTACAGAACCCTTTATTCTATGCAGATCTGCAATCTGCAATCAACAGCGTACTCTACTTTCTTTTCGGCAGAATCGCACCAAAGCTGCACTCGCTAGTCAGCTTCTCCAATGCTTGTTTTTTTAAGCTTGGCACAGAACACTGTCCTCATTAATCAATTTGCCAAGGTCAACTCCAGGCTGATGCTAGGCAAACCCCAAAAGAGTTCTGTATGGGGAAAAAATACCCAAGTTGATGCAACGGGCAAGGTGGTAGATGGGGAAGCCCTGGCCTGAAGTAGAAGTACATAGCGGCGTAGCTCAGAAGGACAGCCCCAGTTGGAAAAAGGGGCAGCCAAATGATGGACTACTGGCACTTACCGTTCCATCCCTCTTGTGAGAGGGTTTAGGCACAGCAAACCAGAGCTGCTCTGGAACTGAGTTTTTGGCAGAGGTGGGAATTGAACCCACAACCTTTTGGACCAGGTTATCAACCATAGCCGCGCGCTCTACCAACTGAGCTATTCAAGCAGGCTATTTTGGGAATGGGCCTCAGGTTGGTATTGACTTTATTAGGCAGAAGATTGACTTCCAGCCCTGCCGGTCAATGCAGAGGCACAGGGGGACAATGGGTTATTACAGTCATCCAGAACCAATAGCAGAAGGTCTAGGTTGCTGTGGTGTAATGGTTAAAGTGCCTGTTTCTGCCCGTGGGGTCTTGAGTTCAAATCCCGGGTCGCTGACTTTTCAAGTTTCTTTATGCCTGTACAGAACCCTTTTTTTCTATGCAGATCTGCAGTCTGCAATCAAGAGCGTACTCTACTTTCTTTTCGGCAGAATCGCACCAAAGCTGCACTCGCTAGTCAGCTTCTCAAATGCTTGTTTTTTTAAGCTTGGCACAGAACACTGTCCTCATTAATCAATTTGCCAAGGTCAACTCCAGGCTGATGCTAGGCAAACCCCAAAAAGAGTTCTGTATGGGGAAAAAATACCCAAGTTGATGCAACGGGCAAGGTGCTAGATGGGGAAGCACTGGCCTGAAGTAGAAGTACTTAGCGGCGTAGCTTAGAAGGACAGCCCAGTTGGAAAAAGGGGCAGCCAAATGTTGGACTACTGGCACTTACCGTTCCATCCCTCTTGTGAGAGGGTTTAGGCACAGCAAACCAGAGCTGCTCTGGAACTGAGTTTTTGGCAGAGGTGGGAATTGAACCCACAACCTTTTGGACCAGGTTATCAACCATAGCCGCGCGCTCTACCAACTGAGCTATTCAAGCAGGCTCTTTTGGGAATGGGCCTCAGGTTGGTATTGACTTTATTAGGCAGAAGATTGACTTCCAGCCCTGCCGTCAATGCAGAGGCACAAGGGGACAATGGGTTATTACAGTCATCCAGAACCAATAGCAGAAGGTCTAGGTTGCTGTGGTGTAATGGTTAAAGTGCCTGTTTCTGCCCGTGGGGTCTTGAGTTCAAATCCCGGTGGCTGACTTTTCAGGTTTCTTTATGCCTGTACAGAACCCTTTTTTCTATGCAGATCTGCAGTCTGCAATCAAGAGCGTACTCTACTTTTTTTTCGGCAGAATCGCACCAAAGCTGCACTCGCTAGTCAGCTTCTCAAATGCTTGTTTTTTTAAGCTTGGCACAGAACACTGTCCTCATTAATCAATTGCCAAGGTCAACTCCAGGCTGATGCTAGGCAAACCCCAAAAAGAGTTCTGTATGGGGAAAAAATACCAAAGTTGATGCAACGGGCAAGGTGCTAGATGGGGAAGCACTGGCCTGAAGTAGAAGTACATAGCGGCGTAGCTTAGAAGGACAGCCCCAGTTGGAAAAAGGGGCAGCCAAATGTTGGACTACTGGCACTTACCGTTCCATCCCTCTTGTGAGAGGGTTTAGGCACAGCAAACCAGAGCTGCTCTGGAACTGAGTTTTTGGCAGAGGTGGGAATTGAACCCACAACCTTTTGGACCAGGTTATCAACCATAGCCGCATGCGCTCTACCAACTGAGCTATTCAAGCAGGCTCTTTTGGGAATGGGCCTCAGGTTGGTATTGACTTTATTAGGCAGAAGATTGACTTCCAGCCCTGCCAGTCAATGCAGAGGCACAAGGGGACAATGGGTTATTACAGTCATCCAGAACCAATAGCAGAAGGTCTAGGTTGCTGTGGTGTAATGGTTAAAGAGCCTGTTTCTGCCCGTGGGGTCTTGAGTTCAAATCCCGGGTGGCCTGACTTTTCAGGTTTCTTTATGCCTGTACAGAACCCTTTTTCTATGCAGATCTGCAATCTGCAATCAAGAGCATACTCTAATTTTTTTCGGCAGGAATCGCACCAAAGCTGCACTCGTAGTCCAGCTTCACCAATGCTTGTTTTTTTTAAGCTTGGCACAGAACACTGTCCTCATTAATCAATTTGCCAAGGTCAACTCCAGGCTGATGCTAGGCAAACCCCCAAAAAGAGTTCTGTATGGGGAAAAAATACCAAAGTTGATGCAACGGGCAAGGTGCTAGATGGGGAAAGCACTGGCCTGAAGTAGAAGTACATAGCGGCCGTAGCTTAGAAGGACAGCCCCAGTTGGAAAAAGGGGCAGCCAAATGATGGACTACTGGCACTTACCGTTCCATCCCTCTTGTGAGAGGGTTTAGGCACAGCAAACCAGAGCTGCTCTGGAACTGAGTATTTGGCAGAGGTGGGAATTGAACGCACAACCTTTTGGACCAGGTTATCAACCATAGCCATGCGCTCTACCAACTGAGCTATTCGAGCAGGCTCTTTTGGGAATGGGCCTCAGGTTGGTATTGACTTTATTAGGCAGAAGATTGACTTCCAGCCCTGCCAGTCAATGCAGAGGCACAAGGGGACAATGGGTTATTACAGTCATCCAGAACCAATAGCCGAAGGTCTAGGTTGCTGTGGTGTAATGGTTAAAGAGCCTGTTTCTGCCCATGGGGTCTTGAGTTCAAATCCCGGGTGGCTGACTTTTCAGGTTTCTTTATGCCTGTACAGAACCCTTTATTCTATGCAGATCTGCAATCTGCAATCAAGAGCATACTCTAATTTTTTTTTCGGCAGAATCGCACCAAAGCTGCACTCGCTAGTCAGCTTCTCCAATGCTTGTTTTTTTTAAGCTTGGCACTGAACACTGTCCTCATTAATCAATTTGCCAAGGTCAACTCCAGGCTGATGCTAGGCAAACCCCAAAAAGAGTTCTGTATGGGGAAAAAATACCAAAGTTGATGCAACGGGTAAGGTGCTAGATGGGGAAGCACTGGCCTGAAGTAGAAGTACTTAGCGGCGTAGCTTAGAAGGACAGCCCCAGTTGGAAAAAGGGGCAGCCAAATGATGGACTACTGGCACTTACCGTTCCATCCCTCTTGTGAGAGGGTTTAGGCACAGCAAAAAAGAGCTGCTCTGGAACTGAGTTTTTGGCAGAGGTGGGAATTGAACCCACAACCTTTTGGACCAGGTTATCAACCATAGCCGCGCGCTCTACCAACTGAGCTATTCAAGCAGGCCATTTTGGGAATGGGCCTCAGGTTGGTATTGACTTATAAGGCAGAAAGATTGACTTCCAGCCCTGCCGGTCAATGCAGAGGCACAAGGGGACCAATGGGTTATTACAGTCATCCAGAACCAATAGCAGAAGGTCTAGGTTGCTGTGGTGTAATGGTTAAAGAGCCTGTTTCTGCCCATGGGGTCTTGAGTTCAAATCCCGGTGGCTGACTTTTCAGGTTGCTTTATGCCTGTACAGAACCCTTTTTTCTATGCAGATCTGCAGTCTGCAATCAAGAGCGTACTCTACTTTTTTTCCGGGCAGAATCGCACCAAAGCTGCACTCGCTAGTCAGCTTCTCAAATGCTTGTTTTTTTAAGCTTGGCACAGAACACTGTCCTCATTAATCAATTTGCCAAGGTCAACTCCAGGCTGATGCTAGGCAAACCCCAAAAAGAGTTCTGTATGGGGAAAAAATACCAAAGTTGATTGCAACGGGCAAGGTGCTAGATGGGGAAGCACTGGCCTGAAGTAGAAGTACATAGCGGCGTAGCTTAGAAGGACAGCCCCAGTTGGAAAAAGGGGCAGCCAAATGTTGGACTACTGGCACTTACCGTTCCATCCCTCTTGTGAGAGGGTTTAGGCACAGCAAACCAGAGCTGCTCTGGAACTGAGTTTTTGGCAGAGGTGGGAATTGAACCCACAACCTTTTGGACCAGGTTTATCAACCATAGCCGCGCGCTCTACCAACTGAGCTATTCAAGCAGGCTATTTTGGGAATGGGCCTCAGGTTGGTATTGACTTTATTAGGCAGAAGATTGACTTCCAGCCCTGCCGGTCAATGCAGAGGCACAAGGGGACAATGGGTTATTACAGTCATCCAGAACCAATAGCAGAAGGTCTAGGTTGCTGTGGTGTAATGGTTAAAGAGCCTGTTTCTGCCCGTGGGGTTCTTGAGTTCAAATCCCGGGTGGCTGACTTTTCAGGTTTCTTTATGCCTGTACAGAACCCTTTATTCTATGCAGATCTGCAATCTGCAATCAAGAGCATACTCTACTTTCTTTTCGGCAGAATCGCACCAAAGCTGCACTCGCTAGTCAGCTTCTCCAATGCTTGTTTTTTTTAAGCTTGGCACAGAACACTGTCCTCATTAATCAATTTGCCAAGGTCAACTCCAGGCTGATGCTAGGCAAACCCCAAAAAGAGTTCTGTATGGGGAAAAAATACCAAAGTTGATGCAACGGGCAAGGTTCTAGATGGGGAAGCACTGGCCTGAAGTAGAAGTACTTAGCGGCGTAGCTTAGAAGGACAGCCCAGTTGGAAAAAGGGGCAGCCAAATGTTGGACTACTGGCACTTACCGTTCCATCCCTCTTGTGAGAGGGTTTAGGCACAGCAGACCAGAGCTGCTCTGGAACTGAGTTTTTGGCAGAGGTGGGAATTGAACCCACAACCTTTTGGACCAGGTTATCAACCATAGCCGCGCGCTCTACCAACTGAGCTATTCAAGCAGGCTATTTTGGGAATGGGCCTCAGGTTGGTATTGACTTTATTAGGCAGAAGATTGACTTCCAGCCCTGCCGGTCAATGCAGAGGCACAAGGGGACAATGGGTTATTACAGTCATCCAGAACCAATAGCAGAAGGTCTAGGTTGCTGTGGTGTAATGGTTAAATAGCCTGTTTCTGCCCATGGGGTCTTGAGTTCAAATCCCGGGTGTCTGACTTTTCAGGTTTCTTTATGCCTGTACAGAACCCTTTATTCTATGCAGATCTGCAATCTGCAATCAACAGCGTACTCTACTTTCTTTTCGGCAGAATCGCACCAAAGCTGCACTCGCTAGTCAGCTTCTCCAATGCTTGTTTTTTTAAGCTTGGCACAGAACACTGTCCTCATTAATCAATCTGCCAAGGTCAACTCCAGGCTGATGCTAGGCAAACCCCAAAAAGAGTTCTGTATGGGGAAAAAATACCCAAGTTGATGCAACGGGCAAGGGTGGCTAGATGGGGAAGCCCTGGCCTGAAGTAGAAGTACATTAGCGGCGTAGCTAGAAGGACAGCCCCAGTTGGAAAAAGGGGCAGCCAAATGATGGACTACTGGCACTTACCGTTCCATCCCTCTTGTGAGAGGGTTTAGGCACAGCAAACCAGAGCTGCTCTGGAACTGAGTTTTGGCAGAGGTGGGAATTGAACCCACAACCTTTTGGACCAGGTTATCAACCATAGCCGCGCGCTCTACCAACTGAGCTATTCAAGCAGGCTCATTTTGGGAATGGGCCTCAGGTTGGTATTGACTTTATTAGGCAGAAGATTGACTTCCAGCCCTGCCGGTCAATGCAGAGGCACAGGGGACAATGGGTTATTACAGTCATCCAGAACCAATAGCAGAAGGTCTAGGTTGCTGTGGTGTAATGGTTAAAGTGCCTGTTTCTGCCCGTGGGGGTCTTGAGTTCAAATCCCGGGTGGCTGACTTTTCAAGTTTCTTATGCCTGTACAGAACCCTTTTTTTCTATGCAGATCTGCAGTCTGCAATCAAGAGCGTACTCTACTTTCTTTTCGGCAGAATCGCACCAAAGCTGCAACTCGCTAGTCAGCTTCTCAAATGCTTGTTTTTTTAAGCTTGGCACAGAACACTGTCCTCATTAATCAATTTGCCAAGGTCAACTCCAGGCTGATGCTAGGCAAACCCCAAGAAAGAGGTTCTGTATGGGGGAAAAAATACCAAAGTTGATGCAACGGGCAAGGTGCTAGATGGGAAGCACTGGCCTGAGTAGAAGTACATAGGCGGCGTAGCTTAGAAGGACAGCCCCAGTTGGAAAAAGGGGCAGCCAAATGTTGGACTACTGGCACTTACCGTTCCATCCCTCTTGTGAGAGGGTTTAGGCACAGCAGACCAGAGCTGCTCTGGAACTGAGTTTTTGGCAGAGGTGGGAATTGAACCCACAACCTTTTGGACCAGGTTATCAACCATAGCCGCGCGCTCTACCAACTGAGCTATTCAAGCAGGCTCGTTTGGGAATGGGCCTCAGGTTGGTATTGACTTTATATGCAGAAGATTGACTTCCAGCCCTGCCGGTCAATGCAGAGGCACAAGGGGACAATGGGTTATTACAGTCATCCAGAACCAGTAGCAGAATGACTAGGTTGCTGTGGTGTAATGGTTAAAGAGCCTGTTTCTGCCCGTGGGGTCTTGAGTTCAAATCCCGGAGTGGCTGACTTTTCAGGTTTCTTTATGCCTGTACAGAACCCTTTTTTCTATGCAGATCTGCAGTCTGCAATCAAGAGCGTACTCTACTTTCTTTTCGGCAGAAATCGCACCAAAGCTGCACTCGCTAGTCAGCTTCTCAATGCTTGTTTTTTTAAGCTTGGCACAGAACACTGTCCTCATTAATCAATTTGCCAAGGTCAACTCCAGGCTGATGCTAGGCAAACCCCAAAAAGAGTTCTGTATGGGGAAAAAATACCAAAGTTGATTCAACGGGCAAGGTGCTAGATGGGGAAGCACTGGCCTGAAGTAGAAGTACATAGCGGCGTAGCTTAGAAGGACAGCCCCAGTTGGAAAAAGGGGCAGCCAAATGTTGGACTACTGGCACTTACCGTTCCATCCCTCTTGTGAGAGGGTTTAGGCACATCAAACAAGAGCTGCTCTGGAACTGAGTTTTTGGCAGAGGTGGGAATTGAACCCACAACCTTTTGGACCAGGTTATCAACCATAGCCGCGCGCTCTACCAACTGGAGCTATTCAAGCAGGCTATTTTGGGAATGGGCCTCAGGTTGGGTATTGACTTTATTAGGCAGAAGATTGACTTCCAGCCCTGCCGGTCAATTGGCAGAGGCACAAGGGGACAATGGGTTATTACAGTCATCCAGAACCAATAGCAGCAGGTCTAGGTTGCTGTGGTGTAATGGTTAAAGTGCCTGTTTTCTGCCCATGGGGTCTTGAGTTCAAATCCCGGGTCGCTGACTTTTCAGGTTTCTTTATGCCTGTACAGAACCCTTTATTCTATGGCAGATCTGCAATCTGCAATCAAGAGCGTACTCTACTTTCTTTTCGGCAGAATCGGCACCAAAGCTGCACTCGCTAGTCAGCTTCTCCAATGCTTGTTTTTTTTAAGCTTGGCACAGAACACTGTCCTCATTAATCAATTTGCCAAGGTCAACTCCAGGCTGATGCTAGGCAAACCCCAAAAAGAGTTCTGTATGGGGAAAAAAATACCAAAGTTGATGCAACGGGCAAGGTGCTAGATGGGGGATGCAACTGGCCTGAAGTAGAAGTCTTAGCGGCGTAGCTTAGAAGGACAGCCCAGTTGGAAAAAGGGGCAGCCAAATGTTAGACTACTGGCACTTACCGTTCCATCCCTCTTGTGAGAGGGTTTAGGCACAGCAGACCAGAGCTGCTCTGGAACTGAGTTTTTGGCAGAGGTGGGAATTGAACCCACAACCCTTTTGGACCAGGTTATCAACCATAGCCGCGCGCTCTACCAACTGAGCTATTCAAGCAGGCTCTTTTGGGAATGGGCCTCAGGTTGGTATTGACTTTATTAGGCAGAAGATTGACTTCCAGCCCTGCCGGTCAATGCAGAGGCACAAGGGGAACAATGGGTTATTACAGTCATCCAGAACCCAATAGCAGAAGGTCTAGGTTGCTGTGGTGTAATGGTTAAATAGCCTGTTTCTGCCCATGGGGTCTTGAGTCAAATCCCAGGTGGGTGACGTTTTCAAGGTTCTTTATGCCTGTACAGAACCCTTTTTTCTATGCAGATCTGCAGTCTGCAATCAAGAGCGTACTCTACTTTCTTTTCGGCAGAATCGCACCAAAGCTGCACTCGCTAGTCAGCTTCTCAATGCCTGTTTTTTGTTAAGCTTGGCGGCAGAACACTGCCTCATTAATGCAATTGTCCATAAGGTCAACTTCAGGCTGATGCTAGGCTATACGCCAAAAGAGTTCCTGTATGGGGAAAAAAAACCACAGTTGATGCAATGGGTGAAGTTTGCTAGACTGGGAAGCTCTGACTTGAAGTAGAAGTACATAGCGGCGTAGTTAGAAGAAAACCCCAGTTGGAAAAAGGGGCTAAAGGCAAAATGGAAGGCAGATGATGGCTCTGGCACTTGCCTTCCATCATCTCTGAGTGAGACCAGTTTAGGCACAGCAGAGCTGGATCTGTGGTTTTTTGGCAGAGGTGGGATAATTGAACCCACAACCTTTTTGGAACCAGGTTATCTACCATAGTGGCCTCGCGTGCGCTCTAGGCCAACTGATGCTATTCCAAGCAAGCTTCTTTTAGGAGCTGGGCCCTCAAGGTGTGGTATTGACTTTATTGAGGCAGAAATTGATTCAAGCCCCTGCCGGTCCCTTGCAGAAGGCACAAGAGAGCAATGGGTTATTACAAGTCATACAGAACCAATTAAGCATAACGTCTAGGTTTCGCTGTGGTGTAATGGTTAAAACGCAGGTTTCTGACCGTGGGGTCTTGAGTTCAAATCCGTGGGTGACTTTTTCAGGTTTTATTTATGGCTGTACAGAACCTTTTATTCTATGCAGATCTGCAATTCTGCAAGTGCAAAGAGGTACTCTACTTTCTTTATCGGGCAGAATCGCACGCAGAAGCTGCACGTCGCATAGTCCAGCTTCCTCAAATGCTTTGTTTTTTTAAAGCTTGCACAGAACCACTGTCCTCATTAATCAATTTGGCCAAGGTCAACTTCAGGTGATGCTAGCAAACCCCAAAAGAGTTCTGTATGGGGAAAATACCAAGTTGATGCAAAGGGCAAGTTGTAGATGGGAAGCCTGGCCTGAAAGTAGAAGTAACAGTAGGGCGGTAGCTTAGAAAGGAAATCGTCGAAGTTGACAAGGGGCAGCAAAATGGAAGCGCGCATGATGGGACTGACTGGCAGCTTGCCTTCCATCACTCTCGTGATACACGTTTGGCACGCAGACTGGATTGTGTTTTTGGCAGAGGGTTGGGGAAATGTGTGAGTAAGACGTAGCCCAAACCTTTTTGGACCAGGTTATCGCAACCATGCCGGCTGGATGCGCGGGTCATGGTACCACTGAGTGGCTATTCAATGCAGGGGGTGCTGGGTTGGTGATTGGACTTTATTTTAGGCAGAGAGATTGACTTCCAGCCCTGCCTGGTCTAATAAGCTTGTGCAGAGCCGTGTACAAGAGGAAGAGGACAATGGGTTATTACAGTCATCCAGAACCATAGCATAAGGTCTAGTTTCCTGTGGTGTAATGGTTAAAACGCAAGTTTCCTGACCGTGGGGTCTTGAGTTCAAAACCCGGGTGGGTGACTTTTCAGGTTTCTTTATGGTTTAAAGAACTATTTATTCTATGCAGATCTGCAATCTGCAATCAAAGGTACTCTACTTTCTTTTCGGCAGAATAAGACCAAAGCTGCAACTCGCTAGTCAGCTTCTTAAATGCCTGTTTTTGTTAAGCTTGGCAAACAGAACACTGTCCTCCTTAATCAATTTTGCCAAGGTCAACTTCAGGCTGATGCTAGGCAAACCCCAAAAAGAGTTCTGTATGGGGAAAAAATACCCAAGTTGGCAAAGGGCAAGGTGCTAGATGGGAAGCCTGGCTGAAGTAGAAGTACATAGCGGCGTAGGCTTAGAAGGACAGCCCCAGTTGGAAAAAGGGGCAGCCAAATGGAAGGCGGATGATGACTACTGGCACTTGCCCTTCATTCACTCTTCGTGAGACAGTTTAGGCACAGCAGACTGGAAGCTGCGTTTTTGGCAGAGGTGGGAATCGAACCCACAAACCTTTTGGACCAGGTTATCAACCATAGCCGCGCGCTCTACTCAACTGAGCTATTCAAGCAGGCTTTTTAGGCTGGGCTCAGGTTGGTATTGACTTTTATTAGGCAGAGATTGACTTCCAGCCCTGCCGGTCAATGCAGAGGAACAAGGGACAATGGGTTATTACGTCATCCAGAACCAATAGCATAAGGTTAGTTTCTGTGGTGTAATGGTTAAACGCAGTTTCTGACCGTGGGGTCTTGAGTTCAACCCGGGTGGGTGACTTTTCAGGTTTCTTTATGGCTGTACAGAACTATTTATTCTATGCAGATCTGCAATCTGCAATCAGAGGTACTCTACTTCTTTTCGGCAGAATCGCACCAAAGCTGCACGTCGTAGTCAGCTTCTCAATGCTGTTTTTTTAACTTGGCACAGAACATGTCCTCTTAATCAATTTGCAAGGTCAACTTCAGGCTGATGCTAGGCAACCCCAAAAAGAGTTCTGTATGGGGAAAAAATACCCAAGTTGATGCAAGGGCAGGTGCTAGATGGGAAAGCCTGGCCTGAAGTAGAAGTACATAGCGGCGTAGCTTAGAAGGACAGCCCCAGTTGGAAAATAGGGGCAGCCAAATGGAAGGCGGATGATGGACTACTGGCACTTGCCTTCACATCACTCTCGTGAGAGCAGGTTAAGGCACAGCAGACTGGAGCTGTGTTTTTGGCAGAAGGTGGGAATCGACCCACACCTTTGGACCAGGTTATCACCATAGCCGCGCGCTCTACCAACTGAGCTATTCAAGCAGGCTCTTATTAGGACTTGGGCCTCAGGTTGGTATTGACTTTATTAAGGCAGAAGATTGACTTCCAGCTGCCGGTCAAGTGCAGAGGCACAAGAGGACAATGGGTTATTACAGGTATCCAGAACTAACAGCATAAGTTAGTTTCCTATGGTGTAATGGTTAAACGCAGTTTCTGACCGTGGGGTCTTGAGTTCAAAACCCGGGTGGGTGACTTTTAGGTTTTTTATGGCTGTAACAGAACTTTATTCTATGCAGATCTGCAATCTGCAATCAAGAGCGTACTTACTTTCTTTTCGCAGAATCGCACAAGCTGCACTCGCTAGTCAGCGTCTCAAAATGCCTGTTTTTGTAGCTTGGCACAGAACACTGTCCTCATTAATCAATTTGCCAAGGTCAACTTCAGGCTGATGCTAGGCAAGACCAAAAAGATTCTGTATGGGGAAAAAATACCCAAGTTGATGCAAAGGGCAAGGTGCTAGATGGAAAGCCCTGAGCCTGAAGTAGAAGTACATAGCGGCGTAGCTTAGAAGGACCCCCAGTTGGATAAAGGGGCAGCAAAATGGAAGGCGGATGATGACTACTGGCACTTGCCCTTCCATCATCTCGTGAGACAGTTTAGGCACAGCAGACTGGAGCTGTGTTTTTGGCAGAGGTGGGAATCGAACCCACAACCTTTTGGACCAGGTTATCAACCATAGCCGCGCTCTAACCAACTGAGCTATTCAAGCAGGGCTCTTTTAGGACTGGGCCTCAGGTTGGTATTGACTTTATTAGGCAGAAGATTGACTTCCAGCCCTGCCGGTGTCAATGCAGAGGAACAAGAAGGACAATGGGTTATTACAGTCATCCAGAACCAAAAGCATAAGGTCTAGTTTCCTGGTGGTGTAATGGTTAAAACGCAAGTTTCTGACCGTGGGGTCTTGAGTTCAAATACCCGGGTGGGTGACTTTTAGGTTTCTTTATGGCTGTACAGAACTATTTATTCTATGTCAGATCTGCAATCTGCAATCAAGAGCGTACTCTACTTTCTTTTCGGCAGAATCGCACCAAAGCTGCACTCGCTAGTTCAGCGTTCTCAAATGCCTGTTTTTGTTAAGCTTGGCACAGAACATGTCCTCATTAATCAATTTGCCAAGGTCAACTTCAGGCTGATGCTAGGCAAACCCCAAAAGAGTTCTGTATGGGGAAAAATACCAAAGTTGATGCAACGGGGCAAGGTGCTAGATGGGGAAGCACTGGCCTGAAGTAGAAGTACATAGCGGCGTAGCTTAGAAGGACAAGCCCCAGTTGGAAAAAAGGGGGCAGCCAAATGTTGGAACTACTGCACTACCGTTCCATCCCTCTTGTGAGAGGGTTAAGGCCACAGCAAACAGAGCTGCTCTGGAAACTGAGTTTTGGCAGAGGTGGGAATTGAACCCACAACCTTTTGGACCAGGTTATCAACCATAGCCGCGCGCTCTACCAACTGAGCTATTCAAGCAGGCCATTTTGGGAATGGGCCTCAGGTTGGTATTGACTTTATAAGGCAGAAGATTGACTTCCAGCCCTGCCGGTCAATGCAGAGGCACAGGGACAATGGGGTTATTACAGTCATCCAAATCAATAGCAGAAGGTCTAGGTTGCTGTGGTTGTAATGGGTTAAAGTGCCTGTTTCTGCCCGTGGCGGGTCTTGAGTTCAAATCCCGGGTGGGCTGACTTTTCAAGGTTTCTTTATGGCCTTACAGAACCCTTTATTCTATGCAGATCTGCAGTCTGCAATCACGAGCGTACTCTACTTTTTTCGGCAGAATCGCACCAAAGCTGCACTCGCTAGTCAGCTTCTCAAATGCTTGTTTTTTTAAGCCTGGCACAGAACACTGTCCTCATTAATCAATTTGCCAAGGTCAACTTCCAGGCTGATGCTAGGCAAACCCCAAAAAGAGTTCTGTATGGGGAAAAAATACCCAAGTTGATGCAAAGGGCAAGGTGCTAGATGGGGAAGCACTGGCCTGAAGTAGAAGTAACTTAGCGGCGTAGCTTAGAAGGACAGCCCAGTTGGGAAAAGGGGGGCAGCCAAATGTTGGGACTACTGGCACTTACCGTTCCATCCCTCTTGTGAGAGGGTTAGGCACAGCAACCAGAGCTGCTCTGGAACTGAGTTTTTGGCAGAGGTGGAATTGAACCCACAACCTTTTGGACCAGGTTATCAACCATAGCCGCGCGCTCTACCAACTGAGCTATTCAAGCAGGCTCTTATAGGACTGGGCTTCAGGTTGGTATTGACTTTATTAGGCAGAAGATTGACTTCCAGCTGCCGGTCAATGCAGAGGCACAAGAGGACAATGGGTTATTACAGTCATCCAGAACCAACGCATAAGGTCTAGTTTCCTATGGTGTAATGGTTAAAACGCAGTTTTCTGACCGTGGGGTCTTGAGTTCAAAACCCGGGTGGTGACTTTTCAGGTTTCTTTTATGGCTGTACAGAACTATTTATTCTATGCAGATCTGCAATCTGCAATCAAGAGCGTACTCTACTTTCTTTTCGGCAGAATCGCACCAAAGCTGCACTCGCTAGTCAGCGTCTCAAATGCCTGTTTTTGTTAAGCTTGGCACAGAACACTGTCCTCATTAATCAATTTGCCAAGGTCAACTTCAGGCTGATGCTAGGCAAACCCCAAAAAGAGTTCTGTATGGGGAAAAAATACCCAAGTTGATGCAAAGGGCAAGGTGCTAGATGGGAAAGCCCTGGCCTGAAGTAGAAGTACATAGCGGCGTAGCTTAGAAGGACAGCCCCAGTTGGAAAAAGGGGCAGCCAAATGGAAGGCGGATGATAGACTACTGGCATTGCCCTTCCATCACTCTCGTGAGACAGTTTAGGCACAGCAGACTGGAGCTGCGTTTTTGGCAGAGGTGGGAATCGAACCCACAACTTTTTGGACCAGGTTATCAACCATAGCCGCGCCTCTACCAACTGAGCTATTCAAGCAGGCTCTTTTAGGACTGGGCCTCAGGTTGGTATTGACTTTATTAGGCAGAATTGACTTCCAGCCCTGCCGGTCAATGCAGAGGAACAAGAGGACAATGGGTTATTTACAGTCATCCAGAACCAAAAGCATAAGGTCTAGTTTCCTGTGGTGTAAATGGTTAAAACGCAAGTTTCTGACCGTGGGGTCTTGAGTTCAAAACCCGGGTGGGTGACTTTTTCAGGTTTCTTTATGGCTGTACAGAACTATTTATTCTATGCAGATCTGCAATCTGCAATCAAGAGCGTACTCTACTTTTTTTCGGCAGAATCGCACCAAAGCTGCACTCGCTAGTCAGCGTTCTCAAATGCCTGTTTTTGTTAAGCTTGGCACAGAACACTGGTCCTCATTAATCAATTTGCCAAGGTCAACTTCAGGCTGATGCTAGGCAACCCCAAAAAGAGTTCTGTATGGGGAAAAAATACCCAAGTTAGATGCAAAGGGCAAAGGTGCTAGATGGGAAAGCCTGGCTTGAAGTAGAAGTACATAGCGGCGTAGCTTAGAAGGACGCCCCAGATTGGAAAAGGGGCAGCCAAATGGAAGGCGGATGATGGACTACTGGCACTTGCCCTTCCATCACTCTCGTGAGACAGTTTTAGGCACAGCAGACTGGAGCTGTGTTTTTTTGGCAGAGGTGGGAATCGAACCCCAACCTTTTGGACCAGGTTATCAACCATAGCCGCGCGCTCTACCAACTGAGCTATTCAAGCAGGCTCTTTTAGGACTGGGCCTCAGGTTGGTATTTGACTTTATTAGGCAGAAGATTGACTTCAGCCCTGCCGGTCAATGCAAGAGGACAAGAGGAACAATGGGTTATTACAGTCATCCAGAACCAATAGCATAAGGTCTAGTTTCCTGTGGTGTAATGGTTAAACGCAAGTTTTCTGACCGTGGGGTCTTGAGTTAAAACCTGGGTGGGTGACTTTTCAGGTTTCTTTATGGCTGTACAGAACTATTTATTCTATGCAGAATCTGCAATCTGCAATCAAGAGCGTACTCTACTTTCTTTTCGGCAGAATCGCACCAAAGTGCACTCGCTAGTCAGCTTCTCAAATGCCTGTTTTTGTTAAGCTTGGCACAGAACTGTCCTCCTTAATCAATTTGCCAAGGTCAACTTCAGGCTGATGCTAGCAAACCCAAAAGAGTTCTGTATGGGGAAAAATACCCAAGTTGTGCAAAGGGCAAGGTGCTAGATGGGAAAAGCCCTGGCCTGAAGTAGAGTACATAGCGGGCGTAGCTTAGAAGGACAGCCCCAGTTGGAAAAAGGGGCAGCCAAATGGAAGGCGGATGAATGGACTACTGGCACTTGCCCTTCCATCACTCTCGTGAGACGGTTTAGGCAACAGCAGACTGGAGCTGTGTTTTTGGCAGAGGTGGGAATCGAACCCACAACCTTTTTGGACCAGTTTATCAACCATAGCCGCGGCGCTCTACCAACTGAGCTATTCAAGCAGGCTCTTATAGGACTGGGCCTCAGGTTGGTATTGACTTTATAGGCAGAAGATTGACTTCCAGCCCTGCGGTCAATGCAGAGGCACAAGAGGACAATGGGTTATTACAGTCATCCAGAATCAATAGCATAAGTCTAGTTTCCTGTGGTGTAATGGTTAAACGCAAGTTTCCTGACGTGGGGTCTTGAGTTCAAAACCCGGGTGGGTGACTTTTCAGGTTTTCTTTATGGCTGTACAGAACTATTTATTCTATGCAGATCTGCAATCTGCAATCAAGAGCGTACTCTACTTTCTTTTCGGCAGAATCGCACCAAAGCTGCACTCGCTAGTCAGCTTCTCAAATGCCTGTTTTTGTTAAGCTTGGCACAGAACACTGTCCTCATTAAATCAATTTGCCAAGGTCAACTTCAGGCTGATGCTAGGCAAACCCCAAAAAGAGTTCTGTATGGGGAAAAAATACCCAAGTTGATGCAAAGGGCAAGGTGCTAGATGGGAAAGCCCTGGCCTGAAGTAGAAGTACATAGCGGCGTAGCTTAGAAGGAAGCCCAGTTGGAAAAAGGGGCAGCCAAATGGAAGGCGGATGATGGACTACTGGGCACTTGCCCTTCCATCACTCTCGTGAGACAAGTTTAGGCAACAGCAGACTGGAGCTGGTTTTTTGGCAGAGGTGGGAATCGAACCCACAACCTTTTGGACCAGGTTATCAACATAGCCGCGCTCTACCAACTGAGCTATTCAAGCAGGCTCTTTTAGGAACTGGGCCTCAGGTGGTATTGATTTATTAGGCAGAAGATTGACTTCCAGCCCTGCCGGTCAATGCAGAGGAAAAGAGGACAATGGGTTATTACAGTCATCCAGAACCAATAGCATAAGGTCTAGTTTCCTGTGGTGTAATGGTTAAAACGCAGGTTTCTGACCGTGGGGTCTTGAGTTCAAAACCCCGGGTGGGTGGACTTTTCAGGTTTCTTTATGGCTTGTACAGAACTATTTATTCTATGCAGATCTGCAATCTGCAATCAAGATGTACTCTACTTTCTTTTCGGGAGAATCGCACCAAGCTGCACTCGCTAGTCAGCTTCTCAATGCTGTTTGTTAAGCTTGGCACAGAACCTGTCTTCTTAATCAATTTGCCAAGGTCAACTTCAGGCTGATGCTAGGCAAACCAAAAATTCTGTATGGGAAAAAATACCCAAGTTGTGCACAAGGGCAAGGGTGCTAGAATGGGAAGCCCTGGCCTGAAGTAGAAGTACAGGATAGCGGCGTAGCTTAGAAGGACAGCCCCAGTTGGAAAAAGGTGGCAGCCCAAATGGAAGGCGGATGATAGGACTATACTGGCACTTGCCCTTCATCACTCTCGTGAGACAGTTTAGGCACAGCAGAGACTGGAGCTGCGTTTTTGGCAGAGGTGGGAATCGAACCACAAACCTTTTGGACCAGGTTATCAACCATAGCCGCGCGCTCTACAACTGAGCTATTCAAGCAGGCTCTTTTAGGACTGGGCCTACAGGTTGGTATTGACTTTATTAGGGCAGAGATTGACTTCCAGCCCTGCCGGTCAATGCAGAGGAACAAGAGGACAATGGGTTATTACAGTCATCCAGAACCAATAGCATAAGTCTAGTTTCCTGTGGTGTAATGGTTAAAAACGCAAGTTTTGGACGTGGGGTCTTGAGTTCAAAAACCCGGCGTGGGAACTTTTCAGGTTTCTTTATGGCTGTACAGAACTATTTATTCTATTGCAGATCTGCAATCTGCCATCAAGAGCGTACTCTACTTTACTTTTCGGGCAGAAATCGCCCAAAGCTGCACTCGCTAGTCAGCTTCTCAAATGCCTGTTTTTGTTAAGCTTTGGCACAGAAACCTGTCCTCATTAATCAATTTGCCAGGTCAATTCAGGCTGATGCTAGGCAACCCAAAAGAGTTCTGTATGGGGAAAAAATACCCAAGTTGATGCAAAAGGGCAAGGTGCTAGATGGGAAAGCCTGGCCTGAAGTAAGAAGTACATAGCGGCGTAGCTTAGAAAGGACAGCCCCAGTTTGGAAAAAGGGGCAGCCAATGGAAGGCGGTGATAGATACTTACTGGCACTTGCCCTTCCATCACTTCGGTGAGACGTTTAGGCCACAGCAGACTGGAGCTGCGTTTGGCAGGGTGGGGAATGCGGGGAACCGCAGCTACTTTTGGACCAGGTTATCAACCATAGGCCACGCGCTCTATGCCACTGAGCTATTCAGGCAGGCTCCTTTTTAGGACTGGGCTACAGGTTTGGTATTGACTTTATTAGGCAGAAGATTGACTTCCAGCCCTGCCGGTCAATGCAGAGGAACAAGCGGACATGGTTATTACAGTCATCCAGAACAATAGCATAGGTCTAGGTTTCCTGTGGTGTAATGGTTAAAACGCAAGTTTCTGACGCGGGGTGGGGGTCTTGAGTTCAAAACCCGGGTGGGTGACTTTTCAGTTTTTCTTTTATGGCTGTACAGAACTAATTTATTCTATGCAGATCTGCCAATCTGCAATTCAAGGAGCGTACTCTAAACTTTCTTTTCCGGCAGAAGAATGCGACCAAAAGCTGCAACTCCGTAGTCAGCTTCTCAAAATGCTTGTTTTTGTTAAGCTGGCACAGCAACTGTCCTCATTCAATCATTCTGCCAAAGGTCAACTTACAGGCTGATGTAGCAAACCCCAAAGAGTTGTGTATGGGAAAATGCCAAGTTGATGCCAGGGCAAGGTGCTAGATGGGGAAGCCCTGGCTGAAGTAGAGTACATAGCGGGCGGTAGCTTAGAAGGACAGCCCCAGTTGGAAAAAGGGGGCAGCCAAATGGAAGGACGGATGATAGACTACTGGGCACTTGCCCTTCCACACTCATCTCGGAGAACACTTTGGCACAGCAGATGGAGCTGCGTTTTTTG